>NW_028277936.1:0-62137 GCF_059751315.1 Micrasema longulum
TCTGCTACAACACACGTCTCTGATCAGTTGCTCCATTTAGGCGTCTCTTGGGCGACTCTAGTTTCCAATTAACAACATTGAAAAAATTCGCTACACGTAATTTAAAACTAGACTATCATTCACAAAACGCATTACTTGCAAGTGTAAAGATGTTGCGATGTCCAAAGTTTTTCTTTGTAAATCTGATCCACATTTACTAGGTTAGGTTATGACTTTATAGTTTGCTCTTTACCAGGGATTTTCAAACTTTTTAGCCTAAGGCCCAGCTGATTCCTTCACTAAGACCCAAGGGCCAATACCTAGCTAGCTGATAATACTAGCATGCTGTAGTTTTGAATTATGCGCAGTTTTTCGTATCGGAACTAGCCGGCGAGTGAGATATCTATGGCGAAGGGCGCCAGAGTGGACTCCAGGGCCCCGATTACAATGGGAAGTTAACATTTATCTTAATTTTATCTACAAAGTAAAATTAAGTTTTCTGTATGAAAAGCAGAAAATGGAAATATTTGGGCAAATTATAAGAACGCTCGTATTTCTGTTTAAAAAAAACAACAAAAAAATAGCGCATTAGAGGAAGTAATAACATATTAAGATTAACTGTCCAAAAAATAACATTGAATACTTAAAAAAAAAGAATAGATTTTATTCAAAGTTACATAATCTACAAAACAGAATATCAAAGATAAAAATAGCTGTAAGTCAATAAAACATCTCTACAATTAATTTATTCCCGCTGCAATTTCATATAGTGGTTTCTTTTCTTTGATAAAATCCAGATAGGGTTCATCTCAAACAAGGCAATATCAACATCTTTCCCGTTTAAATTAATTATGTTAATTACCTACATATTTATGTATGTATGTATGTCACTTATTGTAAGTTTTTACGATAAATCTCTTATCATTAATAACAGTAAAAATTTACAATTTTATGATTTAGGCCAGTTACTGTGTTTCTTAATTGATCGTTAAATAAAAATATTTGATAATTATTTTGTATAATTTACTTATATTGAAAGTTTTACATTTAAATAAACTCTGTCGGGTCGAAGTTTGAAGACCCCTGCTTTATACTTAGTCCAATACGTAACGCCAGACGCTTCATACAATTTATTATGACAGAAATTAAATAATGTTTTCCAATTAGAAAGTTTCACAGGTGTTCTATACTTATTATGATTTGCGAAACTAGATTTTTTTCGAAGCTCGTTCGGCTATGTAGAGTCGCCAGATTTTATCCGTTAAAATTTTTGCATAACTTAATTATTATTTAAGAATTAGAAAATCGAGATAACGAGATTATTAGATTCTGATTCAAGTAGATACAATTTGGTTTTTTACATTGCTAAAAATGGATTATGAATTGTACAGTACTAACGTTACGAAGCTTAATCTTAACTAGTGATGTTTCAAAATGACAGACAATAATTAGCCATTCAATATTTTTTTCGATTCAAGTCGAATTAGTTTACATACGTTAATGCTACAATATTTTGGGTTGTCCAAATGTTTGTAGACCAATGCCTGAATTTTACCCCCTGGGAAGTTATTATGGTTGACAAATTACAACAGAATGGAAAACATTTTAGAGAACGAAATATGGAAGTCTAGACATTTACGGGACATAAACCAGCCAATGACAGGCCATTAGCCTAGACTTTAATATTTTAAGAGATGTGAAGATTAAGAAACGCGTTTAATATAAAAACGTAATCCAATCAATGAATAATCTTAACTAGGCAACATTTTTTTTTTATGTATTCATTACTCATAGAAATTTAATCCCGTTTTATTTGCAATCTTTATTGAAATTACTTACTGTGAAAAGTGCATTGGTATTTTAAAAAATAATTATTTGCATTTCCATACATGTTTGAAATCTTTTATATATAATTACTATGTTTTGAGTTTGTCCAAATTTTTGTAGACACGTTGTCTACAAAAATCTCAAATCTCCCCCAGGGAGAAGTTATTATTAACGCATTAAAACAAAGATGAAGATTCCTTCTTATATTGTTCATGGATTTTGATTTGGGGCAATTAAATATTTAAACAAAATAATTCGATGTATACCTTTTATTGTAGAAAACAACATATAAATTAAAATGATAAAAAGGTTATAGAGAATCGAGTCGAAAACACTCGTCTAGGGTTTTGATTCTATTTCACACATAGAACTGTAATTTTTATCTAGATACAGATTTTTTTTTCTATTTACAGAAAAACAAAAATTCTTTATTTTAAAAAAATTCCTTTCTTAAACCCAAAAAAAGCAAATCTCTTTGCAAAAGTTGTCTCATTTTGGCTTTTTTTTCCCAGCCGTGACCCCAAATTATTTTCTCAAATTCATTAAATTGGGAGCCAGATTTACTACTCCATTTTATAGAACTGATTCGGGAGGAAAAAATGGCATTAATATTTTTAACGTCGAAAAATCTAATGATCCAGTTTAAATTCCCGTCATTTGTAATTAATCTGAATGAACTGATTGCATGCAAGACAAATAAAAACAATAACATTATGTATTACGCTACACACAATTCTTATCTATCAAATTGGTCATAACTCATTTTATCCGATATTGATTGAAATTACCACACGTTAGGTACACAATCGATGTAAACAAACAATAACGCCTGTTTTATCGCTAAACTTTGATAAACAAATCGCACCCCCAGAAGTGCACTGTAGTATGTCTTAATCGGTCATTTTGCAGGAGAGCAAAAGCATACTCGAAAAAAAAGTGCTCGTAAGTTAATTTTTTATTTGAAAAAAACTAACGAATTATTACATTAATTTTACAAAAATAATAAATATTCTTTTATTCATACTCCGTTGTTGATATTGATATTTTTTACATCTTTTGAAAAGTTTGTCTGAGTCTTTTGTTTAGTTTTGTCTGGTAGTTTATTGTATAATTTCAGTCCCCGGTTTATTAGTCTCGACTGTCCTTGTCCCGTTTTAGAAGGTTGGATATGATATTTTTCTGATATTCTCGTATTGTGTCCATGTTTACTACAATTTTTTTCAAGTTTTAGTTCTTCGTCTACAATAACATCAGTGGGTTATTTATGAATTTTAAGGATTCTAGTTTAAAGAGTTTAGTTTCATTTAATTGCTTAGTTTGTTCAAAAGAGTTCTTAAAATATATATATTGACATAATTAAAATTTTAACGTGTATTGACATAATATCAAAAACATAGAACTCTAACCTCCTTTCATTTTATTGCGTTTTTTAAAACTCCTCGTAGTGTAGTGGTCGGTTCTGGTTCTTTTTCCCACACAAAACTGTATTCTTCATCCGCCTAAAAACGAATATTTCATGGTTACCTTCCTAAGAGTTGAACCCGGGATCTCTATAATGTCTGACGAACGCGCCACCGCTACACTACGGGGGGACATAACTGCACTCTCTTATTCAGAATTTTTACCCGAGAGCAGCAATCGAGTCGTAAGCACTTGTCTAGAATTCTGGTTCATTTGCACACAGAACTTAAATATATAATATAAATATGTGTAGGTATTTATAATGATCCGGATATCTCACTTCTTTTAATCGCGTTCCTTTTTTTTCGATTACACGTTCTTCCCGCCTTCTGATAAAAATCTTTTCATTTTTTTACCGATCTCCTTTTGCCAACCCTCCCGAGACGGTTAACTCGACACCCTTCGAAACTCATGCAAATAATCTTTTTATCTGTTTTTTTTTCAGTTCCGTTACTTTGTGCGATTCCTCGCTCGCCTTTAGAAAATAATAAATGTTTAAAAAAAAAACTAAAAAAAGCTACGCGCCTCTAATGACAACTGTCCCGGCAAGTGTATCGTGATCCCGGTT
This sequence comes from Micrasema longulum, assembly GCF_059751315.1. Taxonomy (NCBI): domain Eukaryota; kingdom Metazoa; phylum Arthropoda; class Insecta; order Trichoptera; family Brachycentridae; genus Micrasema; species Micrasema longulum. The sequence continues at coordinate 3,836 of NW_028277936.1, forward strand.
ATTCATTGTCCTGTAGAACGCAAGACGGATAATATGTTTTCGTGGAGGAGGAACTAAGAATATTGAATTACGGTCTAGAGGAAGTTGCAATTTCTATAAAGCTTTTTTAACTACGGATTAAGCCTTTGGATGCGTTTTTGTGCATTACAAAAAAATCTTTGTAGTCTTTATACGTTGTATTTAGTGATTATGATACTTACCGTTTTTAAAAAGTCTTAATGACACTTGATACTTTTTAAAGTGATCATTTAACCTGACACTAGATGCACATAATTGCAATATCGTCGGCACAAATTTAAAATGCCGGAAGGGGGTGACAAATTAGTAAAAAATAAACACCCAGGAGGTTGCTAATTTACCATTTATTTTTTTACAGCTTTGTTATATACCCAACGAGCTGAACCCGGCAATGCTTTGCTTTCGCTAGATTTGAATATATAGACAATGGAAAGTTCAATATCAATTATTGTATTTAGTTAAACTTAGAAATGTACGTATACATTATTATTATACGTTTGTATGAAGAAAGGTCAAACTACGTTTCCTCTAAACATTAGTACACATACAAAACTTTTCTTTATAATGCTTTTACGTAACCATAAAAGCAGTCTCAGTTTTCTTAAGTAAAACCATTGACCTATTAATACACATAATGCACCTTGAGCCCTCTAAAATTATGGCACTTAACTCATGCCCAAACGCTTAGTCATGCCCAGCGCGTATTGAGTCGTTAATATATTTTTTTGCAAATGTCAAAACTCTGCTCATCTACCAACAGGGGTGCACTTTATGTAGGAATGCTATTTCAAAAATGTATGAAATGTTAATAAATATTTTTTTATTTTACCAAACATCCTGTAAAAATAAATAAATCGATAGAAATTTTAAGGAATTTAAGGAAAAGCATCTGATTGAGATCCATAAAAAACGAGTGCGATTTGTAAACATTAAAATGCAAACTTTTTACATACCAAAAAGAAAAACTTTCCAATTTTTTACTATATGCATTCTCGTCAAATGCCGCCCTGGTTATGGTGAGTAAAAATTTTACGCTCCTCACTTTTCTTTTAATTAAATGAAAGATTTTAACAGCTATAAAAATGCCCAGGCCAAAGCACATAATTTTGAATAAAACCGCACGTAAATCGGTGCTGTAGTTATTTAGTACATCGGAGACACACATACGAACATTTCCTCTTATAAAATATATAAATAGGGTCATAACTACTTAGTAGGTATGTCCTTATAAAATCCCGTGAACCGCCACCTTGAATGACGACAGCAAGACTTTACATTAAGTCGACTCGGACGTTCTCAAGTGGTCCTTGTAATCCCGCGAGGCAATGTGATCGGTGTCTACCATCTGGGTCATTGCAGACAAGAAGAGGGCGTATGGCGAATCTTCCGCGCCACAAAACCGAGACCCACCAGCTAAGGGAAAGTAATCCCTACTGAAAATCCCTGGAGAAGGCAACGGGAAACCACTCCAGTAACACTTCACAGGATATTACTATGGCAAGAAAATCATTCGTCACATTGATCGCCAACGTCGCGTCGGGGGGACTCGACACTGCACACAAAGGAAGAAAAAGAAAACAACGGATTTGCAGTAATAGTTCGCCGGGAACTGAAATACTTCACCAATTGTAGCGCATCTCGATTTTCATCCGAAAGCAACATGTCGCTTCAGAATCCTTGGCATGTCATGCATTCGTTTCGTATATTCGTACGTATCATTAATATATATATATATATATATATATATTCAGGAAACATACAGTACGGTTACAAAGGTTTATATTTTACACAGTTAGACCTAACTCTAATGAACCAGTGGAGTTTCCATATTATATAATCATTATATGTAAGGTTATCAATGAAAGTTAAAATAAGAAAAGGAAAAAACAACATAAATGGAGGTTGTTTAATAATCAAAGTAAAAAAAAGTTGTTTATAGTTAGTATTTACAAATGGAAATAATATTAAAAATGAAATAAAAAAATTCTAGAAGTAATTAAAAGGTAAGAATTAAAATAAAGAATGAAAAACATGCTCAGATGTAAAAAAAAAAAAAATTTCAAAAAGGAACATTTTCAAAGATGAAAAACGTAAATATACACATACATATTATATGGGATTCAAAGAAACGATGAGAAGAATCTTCAACTGAAATATAAGATAATAAATTTAAGTCAATTTAAAAAAACATCTTCAAAATTAATGACACATTATAGTAAGAGCAGCAATATATTGATTTTACATACAAATGCAATATAAGTAATTAAAAGTAGTTTAAAAGTATAAAAACATGTCAACGCAGCAGAGAAAAAAGAAAGAAGAAAAAAAGAACGAATAATGTTCATCTATTCCACTTGAATACTATCTAAATAATATATCGCTCTCGTTTCCGCTTCGTACGATCGAACAATGTGCGACTCTTGTGCTAACTACTCAGATGTCAGTAATGGAATGAAAGTATGTGATATTCTAGTGAAAAAATTGCCTTATTTATTAAAATTTGAGCTTATGTGCTTTTTTCGTTGATATATGTATTTTAAACTCTGTTTTATAAATGTAAATGTTTTTGATTATTATAACAATTCAATTGATTGTGGTTATTGCTTATTTTCGTTAAGAATGAACTACTTCTAAAGTATAGTATAATATATCACAGAATGTACGCAATTCACATTGTATAAGTCATGCGTTAAATGGGTTAAATCAGAGCCTTCTATTAGGTCATATCTAAAAGTTATATTTGTTTAATTATCAGTTATATGAAACTTGCGGTTAATTAAGTTCATGTTCGCTTTGCGTCTGTCGTTTAGCGGTTAAACGTGCGAGGGACAAGTTAATAATGGGGATGAAAAGTTTCGTTTCCTGGATAGGTGCCTTTCGTTGAATTAAGTTTCAAATGCAAGACTGCTTTGAAAACTTTCACAATTAATCAAGTCTCTGAATAGAATACTAGATTTATGTGATTTATTATCGTTTTGTACATCCAAATTTAGGCTTCGAAAGGGTGCAGCTAACTTAGCACAAGAGTCGGCAAAAGTGTTCGTTCGTAAATAATTTGTTTGGATCTAAAATAAGCGCAGTCTATTTGTTTGCCCCTTTAACATATATAGAAAATAGTTTATATCCTATATAGTTGTTTTGAGATTCGTCACATACATGACCATTCGCAAAATGACACAAACACCGCTTTAACGGTTATTTTTTACATCTTGCCTGTTCCTGTCAAAATCTTTAAAAATTGTTTAACCCAATTCTCGTGTAATAAATAAATCCTTAATACAGAGTCTACAGAGTTTAATATTTTGGAAAAGCATATTAAGCTCTCAAGGATAAAATCTATTTTCAAAAAAGCGTTTTAGGACTGGAACTCAGGGGGGGGGGGGATTCGAGTGAGAAACTCCTTGATGGTTTCTCAAATATTTAAGTTATTTTATTTCAATTTTTTTTTTCATGTACTTCAAATGTTTTTTTATTGCATGTTCGTTTATATATGTTGATATGCCATGTATTTTTTAATGATGTATTTGTTCTGTATAGTATATATGGTGATATGTATTTAGTTAAAGTGTTATGCATATGTTATGTGTAACTTGGTGTTTAAATTTTATTTGTACAACTATCTAAAATAAATACATTAGGTACACATAAATTCGTCCCAATTCAAAACAGGACTTTGGTTTAATGAAGTTGAGATTTGTTTCTCAATAAATGTTACATAAATATACTGAAAATAAAATAAATAAAAATCAAATATTTTATCTGACAAACTTAAAATATATTTCATGTATTTTTTCGTTTATTATACCGACCGTTTTTTAAATAAATTAACTTCCTGCATTTTTAATTGGTGTGTTCTATGTATATCATATATAATATAAATATAAAAAGAGTGTTTTTGCACTAGAATATTCCATAGCCCCTGGACTGGTACCTGAAGCTTACGACTGATAATATTACCTTCATTCAACAAAAATGATCAGGATACACTTCGATTATACATACATACACGATACACATATGCACCATTAGGTGCGGAAAAGGAATGATGATGATGATGTTCAATATATAAGAATACAAGAACTTGATCATAATGAGTAATCGTTTATAGTACTAAAAACGCGTTTATTTCCATTCAGTACCTTCATATTTTAGTAAATTATTACTCCTAACATAATATACTAAAATAATGTATCGATTTTAAGTAGGATTTCGCTTTTTTCTTTCGAATTTGCTTAAATATTAATGAATCTTCGTTAAAAACATGAGTTAACTTTAACTATGTACACGATGTTGAAACCAGAACCATGCATGTTAACACCGAGTACCATATTTTGCCAAGCGATCGCGAACACCTTCGTTAAGTTAAATTCGTGCATGGTAGCCCCCCTACGTACTCTGTACCCATTTACAAGCAAAACATCACAAATTGTAATATTCATATAGGCCTTCACTTAAAACTTACCTAGAACACGTTTATACGAAAGTCAACAGTAATTTATGGTTCGTATTTCTAAAGCTTTTATGAGCTTTACGAATATATCTACCTTATTTTGTGCTCACAAATAGTTTCTACTAAGTTTTAAAAGCAACTTCTATGTACAGCTTTTGTATTGAATTTTTTTTTGAATGAGTACGGCATATTTAATGTGATAGGTACGACAATTATTGTAGTTCTAAATAAGCTTATTATATACAATTGTTTTTAAAATACAAATTCCATTCTTTCAGTTAAGTATTAAACTTCGATTTTAATCAAAAATCAAACTCTACCGCTGTTATTGTCCATTTTACTTTGAGTTCGGCAAATCGTATGGAAGGCGTATGTCGGATATTGCTATTATAACGGGTTGTGGTCCCGTGATTAGTGTCGTGGATTTCGAATCAAGAGGCCTGAGGTTCGAACCCCGCTCTGCCACAACTTGTTTCCCATTTTTCTAACGCGGTTATTTACGACTTGAAAATATAGTCCGAAAAGTGAAATATATCATAAGAACTCAAATGTTTCATTCTTCAAAAAAAATAATACGCGAATGGTAGCAAAAACTTTGTTCATTTACTTGTATTAAATTCATTTACAAAAATCCATTTCCGTTATGGATTGTATAAAAATCTTATAAAATCAGTTTCGATTGGAAAACGGCAGTTAGGTGAAATTAAATTCAAGTATGTAATACATCAACATTTTTTAATGATGCATAATTTAGTCATTGCGCCAAACGCTGGCTGCCGGCGCCGCTTTTCGTAAAGTGTCACTTTAACATTTAGTATAATAGTTTGATGGGACGATCAATCACCTTGATGGCGGACTCCGGTGCAGTCATAAACACCGTAATTATCTGCCTACCCCGCCCCATACAGGGGAGGACTTCCTGCATACTGCAGGTGGGTCTGCTTTGTTTGTATGTAGGACACGTCAATTGAACAAATAAAGGGAGCCTTGACATGAAGAAATTAATTACAACTATTGATTCTTTTAATTACGCCTTCCTGGCGTGACTGAAAAATGAGGTAGTATTTATTCGAGAATTTAAAATTGAAGATAAGTAATATTACTTTAGCAGATTAGATAGCTAATATTTATTGAGGAAATGTTATGTAATCTTATCCACTTGTTATTCTCTCTCTGTGTTCATACCTCTAAAATGGATTGGTTTGCAGCAAAGCTCTGCATCTCCTCTGCCACTCTTAGCCCTTTTTAGGTCTTCGTATGGCCCCAGCATATCTTCGAATCAATCCTCGAGGTGTTCTCGGAGGAGCGCCCCCTCTAGTGTGTCCCCTCAGACATCCCCTCTATTATCTCATGTATGAGACTCTCTTGACGCACTAGTCGTTAGCTGATCATAATATCTAAGTCTGGACGATTTATTATCTTACCTTGATACGTCATTAGAATCGTAAAAATCCGCTTCATTATATTTTTAACATTGATCCCGATTTGTGAAAATACCCTATTAGTGTATAAATAATACAGTTGTTAGGTGAAAATTAACGAAAGCATTTGTTAAGATATTTTTCAGTGTTTGTAATTCGTCCTTTTTATTTTTTTGTCAAGGAAATTTGCAACGCCGCGCCGTGGCGTGTCCTTAACATGTCAGTAAATGTTTTTCTTAAACGAAAAGTATACATCTAATAAGGTCGTACCGAAATAATTTTTAAATGGGTCATGAAAATGAAAAAAATATCACGTGTTTTTCCTTTTACAGTAAAATAACACAGTTCAGTGAAGGTCGGGGTAAATCCAAACACGTTTTAGCTCCGGAGTCTGCATCAATGCAACTTCTCTCAGTAACTACGTACCTAGTACCTACTGCCTGCATTCCGTCCATTCTCGTACTAGACTTGTTTATTTTAACTGTATATAAATTGCATATAATTCTTTTACAGTTGTTATTCGCGGACAAAGGCGTCCTTGAATCCTTAGGTAATATGCCATTCATAGAAGAATAAATGGGCTAGTGGGAAAGATGCTACACGATGCTCGATATGCCAATGTTATACACTATACAGGATGTTTTATTAATATTTATTATAATTTTTTTATTTTCATCGGATCTTTTAGAATGCTGGTTTCAAAACCGTTAAGCGTAGAGCGTGTCGATATTATTTTATTGCGTCAAAGAGACTTGCTATTCTATTGATATTTTTTTAATCCATTATTTTTTTAGCTTAGTTAGAATATAAGTTTTTTTCTCTTGTGTGGCTGTGATGTAACACGAGTCTACTTAGAATACTGGACCTGATATATCTCTCTTATTGTTTTAGTGGCGATGTTGTACTTTTTATAATCTTGAAATGGACATTTTCACATCGGGTTTAAAAAGCAACGTTTGCGTAAGTATGCAGGATTTTAATTTTAAAAATATTAATCCTTGCTACGCAAAGAATAATCATATGAATAAAAGTGATGTCAATAGAACTGTGACTTTGACTGTGTTTCAAGTGACTGTATAAGAAAGAGCACGGGAATAGAACTTATAACAGGGAAGACAGAGACGCTGTTCTGTGGCTGGTGTTTGTGTGAAAGAGATATCAGCTTCTAGATAGCACGATAGACAGGTACTTGTAGGTACAATGCATAAGACTAGGAAAACATAAGTCGATCGCGTTTCTCTCTTTCGTTCAATCGGTTGGTTATTGGCAGCGAGCGGTAGTGCACGCTAGTTAAAAATCACTTACGGATTCATTTTACAAAAGTAGCATATCATTTTTTTTTCATACTCTGTTGTTGATCATAATATTTTTTTAAAATTCATATTCTACTGTTGTTAATGATAATATTCTAATATTTTATTTTTATTTTATTTTATTTAATTTTACAATACGCCCAAGGGGCATTTACAAAAAATATACAGTTAAGTACAAACATAGTGCTAAAAAATTAAAAAGATAAACAATACATTTAGAAACAATAAGAAGCATACTGCCATGCAAAATAAAAAGTGAAACTTTACATAGTAAAAAAGAAAAAAATAATTTTATATGGATATAATAAAAGTAATTGAATTAAAAAGCAAATTGTAAGTAACTTGTAAAGAATTCAAACAAAAAAATAAATACATTTTCATATGCTTATAAGTATAAAAATAAATATACAGGTAACTACAAACAAGAAAGTAATAATTTTATAAATACACAACACATTAAAAGAAATAAAAAAAGATTTTATATACATGTAGAAACAATAAAAAGCAAACTGCAATGCAAAATAAAAAGCGAAACTTTGCATAAAAAAAATTATTAAAAATATGAAAATAAGAACAATGTTAAAATTAAAAAACAAATTGTAAATAACTTGTTAATATTGTTTTGGTAGTATATTGTATAATTTCAGTCCCCGACTTATTGGTCTCGATTATCCTTGTCTCGTTTTGGAATGTTGTATGTGATATTGTTCTGATATTCTTGTATTATGTCCATTTTTATTACAGTTTTTTTCAAATTTTAGTTTTTTGTCTACAATGATATCAGTGGCTAACTTATGAATAATTTTTAAAGATTCTAGTTGAAAAAGTTCATTATTACTTAATTATTTTGTTTTTTTAAGATAGCTTTAGATAAGGGAGGTCATATACTACCTTCAGTGTTTTATTTTGCTGTCATTGTTGTCGATTTATGACATTTTAGTTTCCTGTTCCCCATAGTTGTTGCATATTGTGATTGATTTGATTTGATTTTCTTGTTGTATTACTGTAGAATGTTTTATTATTTAAACTTTCTACTGAATATGCTGTATCATTTTTAGGTTAATTTTTTTAATTATAAATCTTGAAAAAAAATAAAATATTAAGCCAAATATGTTAGTATTATAAATGTTTGTAAAAAGCAGATTTGCCGTTTATGTTAATAAAATAAATAAAAAAATAAAATATAACATATTTTAGATTTGACATAGGCTTCATCCGTAAGTTTTTTTTCCGTTTTTGAAACAAAGTTTAAATAATAAATTTATTTATTATGAAACATAATATGGCACCTACGCAAAAAGTTTGCATGTTTTGTTTTCCTTAGATAGTGATGTGGAATGAATATTTATGTTTTAATTTCAAAATAATATGTCTGCTTCCACTTTCCATTATGTTGTATCTCAATTCAGCACACGAACACTGGGCTTCTGGGCTCAGGGAGTTTAGAATACGTTAGTGTTTAATGTGATATAGTTGCGGTGCATTTTGTAATCAATACATAAAAAAATAATAAGTACTTACTTGTAAAATGCGCTTAAAGCGATCTGTCACAAAAATGGCGCAAAAAAATGAAATTGTTGTTTTTTTATAAATTATCATTTTATCGTTAACCTAAATTTAATATTCTTATTAAAATAACAGAGTTTCCCATTTGCATCTTTAATATTTAGAATTTAAAGCTATTTTCTTTGTAAAATAAAGTAAAAACTAATTATTTGGAATTACGATATTTTTACTAAAAATGTTACTAAATTCGTTTTTAAGTGTTTGCAATACCTATGTTCGTTTTGATCGTAATAACGATGTGTAAGACTTATATGGCAGTTTCCTCTCATCATTCTATTGCATACTTTTCGAACTCCATAATTTATTATTTCTCTGCTTTATAAACAGACGAGCTGTAGTTTTAAATACAGAAATAATAACCAAACGTTAAAATAATAATAAACCAAAAATATTTATCTTAATTGTACTATTATCTTTACATTTAATGATATGAATACAAACTACAAACCATAAGGCCGTTATACAAGTGAATTAGGCATATACATTGCACATCCTTATCTACAACACAATTCTAACAACACACATCATAATTAATTTAATACCTAAGTATGTTTATTACACATTACTTTTAAATATGTGTGATGGTGTCGTTATAATTAGTATAGTAAATAATAATTCGACACGGACGTTAGAGGACTCAGGAAAAAGAATCGATACTTTTGATAAAATAATATATAGTTTATGGAGAAAAAGCGTATTCTAATTTATATTTGATGTTAATTTGTTAATTTTCTTATAAGAATATATTTTAACGCAGTGCATTATTATTTTAAATCCTGTAAGATGGGTTTTAGGAAGTTCAATTGAAAAATAATGTTTTATTTTATGATGAAAATCTCACCTATGTATTGTAATATGACGTGAAAAAGAACACTCCATTAAAATGGAATTAAGAAAAACTATCTATAATAAAGAAAATACCAGTTTGGTAATTCAAAATGTTTCATTTCGTAAGTTTTAACAAAAGGTTCGTTCGGATAGTTTTTTTGGTATATTAATTTTTTGCAGAAGGATTTTGGATTTCACTCTGACGGGATTAATATTAACACTAGATATTGTTTTCAAGATTTAAAAAGTATTTTTTTAATTTATTAAAACTGTTTTAATAAAATTAGATATTTCTTCAACAGAGATAAAGCTGCTGAGAATATGGAAGTTTAGACATTTACAGAGCTTTAGTTTAGGTCTAGACATGATCTGTTATTGAATGGGTGGAATAAAAGACTCCAGTCTAGCTACCGCTCCTTGGGTTGTGCTTGAGAGTGAAACTTGTGACACTTTACATATAATGTCTAAATCTGTAACTGTAAACATAATTTTTATTCTGATACGAATCGTAAGGGAATGTGGAAATCTATGCATTTATTGGACTTGTGACATGTCATTGGCTTGATTAAGTTTACAGAAAAACATTACATTTACATTGTGTAACATTCACAATTCAACCTATAAGACCTACGGGTAGTTGAAATTTATATTTACGAATGGCATTTTTCCATCATCATATGCTTGGTTTGAATACTACACACATTCCCTTGCGTGTTTGTTTACTTTAGTGAATTAAAATATGGAGAAAACTAGTTACATATTTTGTTTCACAAGGGTGGCATATTCTCAACAGCTATATCTCTGTTAAAGAAATGTCTAATTTCATTAAAATAGTTTGAAGAAATTTACGAAATGCTTAAAAAAAACCCATTTAAGAAGATTTGAAGCACATCCAAATTGACTGTTGGCAAGAAAACCCCATTACAATGATATTTTTTTAAATACATCTATACTAATATAAAGAAAATATTATGAATAGTGTGTTTTAAGAAAAATCCGTTTAATTTTTTTAATTTCCATTTAAGAAAACTTCCTTGAAAATTCCACTAAAAATCCCACTACGATTGTATGTTTACACTAACGCTATTTCTTCTAATTATACGTTACTACGTCCAAAAATTTAATTTATTTTTACTTAACAATATTTTGAGTTTGTCCAAATTTTTGTTGACAAGGACTGGATTCAACTCCCTGGGGAGCTGTTTATATTAACATATTACAACATGAGATGAAGAACATTAAAGAACATTTAAAACAGCTCCCCAGGGAGTTGAATCCAGTCGTTGTCTACAAAAATTTGGACAAACTAAAAATATTGTTAATAAATCCACCTAGTCCATGAAGAAGTATAGAAATTGAAAAAATAACATTTTCAGGCGTTGCCTAGTATGTAGGTGAAATAATTCAATTAGACGAATCTCACCCGCATAAATGAAGGTTTCAGCTCTTTAACTTCACAAACATCAACAGATGAAAGAATTGAAGGAATATAGATGTTCAAATATGGGCAGAATGGTGAATGTTTCACAGTGTGTAAAGTGGCCACTTATACCAGCTATTGACAGGTTATAAGCCCTGTAGATGCCTGGACTTGTATATTACCTTCTCTTAAATGTTCTTCATCTCTGTTGTAATATGTTAATACAAACAGCTCCCCAGGGAGTTGAAAATTTGGACAAACTCAAAATATTGTTGATTCTTATAAAATGTACGTATATTCTAAGAACCTAAGCTTCCCTTCTTATTGTTATTTTTTATATTCATTTTCTTTCCTGGGTCTTCTATTCTATTCTTATTTTTGACCTAGCTTTAATTGTCTTTAGTTGTGTTTTATTTCAATTGTGCCTGTATTTATTCTAAAGTAATATATTTACTATTGGTAATGGATTCAATATTTCCGTAAATAAATAAATAGTAAAAAAAAATACAAAAATAAACGAGAACATCAGAGATGAGGGTCTTAAGATCGATTACCGGAAGCACTGCGTGACCGGGTCAGAAATAACTTTAAACGGGAAACTTGCGAAATCGAAGATATAGTGCACTGGAGCAGATTCCGCAGAAGATTCAGGAGAGACAACATAAACAGAATGAGCAAAGATAGACTGGTGTCCATAGCAGCCAAAGAATTGCCTTCCGGACGGAGCCCATCTGGAAGACTTCGTAAGAGATGGGAGGATAGTTGGGTCTTATCGTCTTATCACGGGAGACTGAAACATCTAAGTAGAACAGATCGTCAGATCTGCAATAATACAAATATGAAGAAAATTTTTTTTTCACCAGTTGCAAAATAACCTGTTTGTATGTTCTGATGAATTAATGTTTATTTTTGCCTACTTGTATAAAATCCCAGGCAAATTAGACCAAAAAAAGATGATCGAGGGAAAAAAAGCCCGGAGTTTTGAAACTTGGCATTATTGTTTGTTGGTATTGTTTTCAATCTCAATACTTTTGGATTACTTTCTTTTAACACAAAGATGCTAAGGCTTCCAGATTACAGAGAGCTCTTTCGGGTAGCTTTATCGTTTGACAACGAGCAACTTTTCCGTGTATGAGGGGACCGCCAAGGAGATTTATGTCCTCGGATGCAGTGTGCGGTATGTGGTTGGCAAGCTGTCTCCCCCCCGCAACTGTCGTTTGCATTTTGTTCCATTCGCTCCATCTTGCCACGGTCCCCCAGTCGCCTTTAAGCGTTACCTCCGTCCGTTTGTGCGTCGGGAGACTTTACTGGGGTGTAATAGTCACACTATGGCATGTAGTGGTCTCAAGAAGGTATTGTGCTCAATTTTTGCTGCTAACTCTGTTGACAAAATGTTTACTAGACATTATTTACAATGCTGTAAGAGGACACTTGCTTTTTCTAACTGTTTTTGCCCAAAATTTTCTAAACAGCTTCGAAGTCTTGAATGAACTCAGGGCTGAACATGAAACATGCTGAACAACCCGAAACATGTCCAAAGAGAGTGGCCAACTAGCTTTACTCCAAGAAAAAATGAGAAATGACCTGAGCTCTTTGAAAACTGAAAAATATTTCACATGGTTTCTCTAATGAAACATTTTATTGCAGCAGAACGCTAAGGTGATTGGGATTCCCACCTTTGCAGTGTTGAGAAAATAATTCCTTATTTTCATGCCAGTGGGCACTTACAGTGTGCCAAGTGCACCCATTTATATCTGCAAGATATGAGAGCTCTTCATAGTAGCTGAACAAATGTGAAAAAGCTTTAAAACATCAGTTAACATTAATTTTGACGAATCCACGGGGGTGACAGTTCAACAAGAACAATTTCTTACAAACGAGAATAAAAAAAAGAAGATAATTCGTATGCTGTGTCAGAAAATGGCAACCGCAGGCTTTAAATAAGAAATAACTGATGGAGATACCGACACCAGCATTGTGCAACGTGGTATTAACAAATCATTAAATAACACTAATGCTACAGTTAGAGGAGAAAATATTTATTTTCTCGTTTTGCTGATTGCTTTGGCTTCAAAACGATTTTTTTTTGTCAAACCAGGGAGGGGGAAAGTTAGGAAGTTATTAAAACTTGAAAATATCTCAAAAAGTAATTTTTTATACATGCTTTTAGTAGGTGCGCCACCACCTCATCTTAACTTAGAAAAGGTAAAGCACTGATTGTTAAAAGCGGACCCCTCACCCTCGGGGACTTTTAGTATGTTATGCAAAAGATACCAAGAAACAATCATGCCAAGTTTCAAAACTCCGGACTATAAAGGCACTCATTCGTAGTTAGTATTTATCTTCAAAGAAAATTCCGTAACATTCTGGTACAAATATTTATACTGAGTATCGTTCGAGTATTGCGACGGTCCAAAGCATCTTTCATATTCTAATTTGGGATGCGCTCTCATGTAGGTAAATATGTATTACAGCAGGTATGTTTTAGGACCTTATATTGATTTATCTTTTTAAAGAAAAACAAAATAACTGTTGCCGATGTGTAAATTTTTTATAGGAAAAAATTAATTTTTGTGTAAAACTGCAAAATGTTTTAATGTGTACTTACTTACCGATAAGTATAATTTTTTTCAATGCATTTTAATCGGAAAAAACCAGCATTTAATTCACATTATCTCAATTATTAGATAATTTATTGAATATAAAATATAAAAATAAAAAAAAACATTTTGCATGCATTCAAAACAGCTGGACGTATATTTACGTAAATAAAAGTAAAACAATTTTAATTTTTTTAAAAAAAATACAATTTATGCTTTGGTCTCTCTGAAGATGTTTTCTTCATTTTTAAAAAATATCTCAACGGAATGGAATCTAAAAATAAACAATTAATAAAGGGTTGATAGTGGCTGTTAGATGGCCAACTCATGCTCTTATTTGAATTACAATTATGTATTTTTAGTTTTTAGATTTTTTATTGATTTAATTTTTGAAGATTCTCATTACTTTTTACTCTGTTTTTACAACCTATGTTTTTTTAAATATGTTTGTTTTCCCGATGCATGTATATATTTTTTTACTACATGTTTTGTCATGTTTTTTACTATGTTTTTTTTCTTTTTACTTCGCATCTTACTATATTATTTAGAAATATGTTTTTTACTATGTATTTTGTTTTAAGTACGGATTTTATTGGGTTTTTAATATGTTTTTACGGTGTTTTTTACTATGTATTTTATTTTTACTACGTATTTTACTGGGTTTTTTAAAAATGTTTTTTTCTATGTTTTTACTCCATTTTTACTATGTTTTTCACTACATTTTTACCTTTATCATATATTTTTTTGATTAGCCTAGAACGGGATAAATAACCTTAGTTAGATGGTCAAAGCGACTCTGTATACAGTATATATTAATTTGAGTTGACTTACTATGTGGTATTTAAAAAAATAATCGATATTAGGTCCAATTATTACCTTATATTGATTATGGAAATGATGATATCTATGTTTATTACCGAATTTAAAAAAACGCATTTGATTTATAAAAAAATTAAATTTGTAAGAGCGCATTTTTATTAATATAATGTTTTTATTATTTTCAGATCTATAAAGGATTGGATATAGTAAGTGCCAAAGCTACTCCCGAAGAAAGGTCTATGGTTCCTCATCATTGTCTCGATATACTGCAGCCACATCAGACCTATACTGTTCTGGATTTTCGTAATAAAGCTGTTTCTATCGTATCCTTTTAAACAATAATAAAATATTGTTAAACAATTTTGTAGATATTTAACGATAAAAATTCACATCTGATAATTTCGTATATTAGTTTCAATTTGGCTTACGTTCAACTTTTTTATTGATCATCGCGCACATTCGCCTAAACGGGCATCTTCATTTCATTTTTTATAGTTTTTATCAGAACCATCCAAACCACTAGAGTTTTTTTAATTGACCTCAAATAAATTAAGAAAATAAATTTACATTCTCTCTCATTATATTACCTTTAATCAGGTTTCGAAAACATCATGATAATTATTAAAATATAAAAAAAAAATTCCGATATGAATACAAAATCTCTTTTCAATATCAACCATTATAATACTACCAGGCGACGAGGAATATTCCTTAACATCTGTGACCAATGCCTCCCAAACATAAACCCAAAGCAAATCAGTATGTCTATAAAATAATGACACCTACCAAATCATATTATATCAGCAATGAATATCATTATAAATATCGTCAAACCCTACTTTTAATATTTTAATTGGTAGGAAAAAACTCTATTGTGTTCTTTATAAATTGTGAATTTTCCACTCATGCGATAATCAAGATTGTGTATTTTTTACTTTACATTAAATCTACTGGAAAAAAAGAAACAAGTTCCTTTCAATGGTACAAAGCTGAATGTTATACCGTGTAAAGGATCTGTCTAAATTTCCATATTTCCTTCTTGAAAAACGTTTTTTTTTTATTCATAAATTTCAAAAAAGTACAAGTTTTTGTAAAATTCCAAACATAACTACTCTTACACATCTAGTAAATGTTATCACTGTAACTCTCCAAAAAAAGATACTAACTCTCGTGCTTGAAGAGTGACTTACACTGTTTTAGTTGTTTATTTATAAGAGTTTATATAATTTTAAATACGAGTACACGAAAAGAAAAATAAAAACATAGGATATATAATTAAAAACATAAAACAATAATACATTCATACTAATTAAAATTTAATGTTGTTTTTACACGTGTTCAAAAAAATTCTTTAGATTAACTTTAAATTTATTTATTGACATATTATTTTTAATAGTTTTTAGTTCATTAGGAAGATTATTATATTTTTTTACACCTTTGAAGACAAAGCTATTTTGACCATGACTTGTGTGGAATTGAGGAATTTTAATATTATGTTGGTATCTGAGTGACTTATTCATTTCAAATTCTTTTATTTTTTCTTTTTTATAAATTTGTGTAGTATAATTTATTTTACAAGAGTCTCTACTGTATGAACCTTTTATATTTTATATAGACTTTCCGTATTGAATGTTGAGGGTTTCTTTAAAATTACTTTAATAATTAATCTTTGTACCATTTTAAGAGAGTTTAATATATTGGCATATGCACCACCCCATCCTACAATACCATATTGTAACCAAGATTGTACAATTGAGTAATAAGCTATTTTTAAATGGTTGATTTTTAAAATATTCCTTAATCTAATAAATATGGATATACATTTTCAATTCGTTTAACTAGTTCACTGATATGGTCTTTCCATTTTAAGTTTTGGTCTATGTATACACCAAGATATTTAATTTTATCTATTATATTTCTCCTTCTTTCTTGAGATATCTATTTATCTAGTTTACCTGCAACTTTTTTCTTAACTCACGTTTAAGATCGATGATTTAGTATCCCGCGAGAAGATTCCCATAGTTGTGGGTGGCACCAACTACTACATAGAATCGATTCTCTGGAAGGTGCTCGTCGAGGACATGCCATCCTCCGAGCCAACTAAACTGACCCATGAGCGAGACCTGGAAAAAGCTGCGTACAAAAAGATAAAACTTGACAGTCCGAACACGTCCGAAGAAACAGAAGAAACAACAGGTTCGGGAGAAAGGGGTGACACACCGTCAGACGGTAAACCATGCGCTAGTTCTAGTGTAGTGGAAGATTACAGTGATGAAAGCAAATTGGATTCGGAGTACTTGTTCAAAAAACTTAAGGAAGTGGATCCGGAGATGGCCAGCCGGCTGCATCCCAATGACAGAAGAAAAATTCTAAGGTAAGCAATTCAAAAATAATTTTCGTATTGATATTTTGCTTCCCAAAATAAATCGTCAGTACACAATATGGCTCTCTAAATGCAAAGAATACCTGTTCTGCGGATAACGTCTTTATTTATTTACGGACAATGTCAACACGAGCAGATTGTACAATCATTTTTTAGTCAGAACTCATATAAAAGCTTAGTCACTATATACAATACAAAATTAATATAATATTAAAAAAAATAAAAAAATTAAACTAATTAGAAGTAACAAGCTTACTGTTTTGTTATCCGTTAAAAATATACTAGTTTTTGCTGAAATGAAACTGGCTATCTTATGTATACCGTACATCAAATGCCAAATTACGAATTTTTATGTTATCATTACTATTGTTATTATGAATAACTTATACAGCGCCATTTTCGTAATATAATACCTCAAGGGCGCTTTACATAGTGATTTTATTGATAAATAAATTTTATTGAAGCTTTTAAATTTGTAATTGAATTAAATCAATGTGTTTTGTTATCACATGCTTGTTTGTTTATTTGTGTTGTTTAAATTCATTATTTGAAATTTGCGAAAATAAAGAATTAGAAGAAAGAAGAATGGCCGATTTTGGCCGGTTAAATGCATTACGATCCGTTACCTTCTGTGCCGCTGCCGTATTTGACATGACAGTTGTTTTATCACATTGTTATTTAATCAAATCTCCGTCCAATAACAAGCAGATTAGTTGAATTACCAGTTTTATATGTTTTTTAGTCTGCGTGGTAACTATAGGCTGATGCATAAATATATTCAGCAGTTAAAAAAAAATCATTGAAAACATGGTTTATTGATATACATCTATACAAAAATAACAGATAATAGTAAACACTATCCATCGTTATCTGCTGTTTTCCTGCTCGCTTTTAATAATCTTAATTTTAATTCATAGTACGCTCAACTCAGTTCTTTTTTGTGTAAAAAATTCGTTTAAAATTGCCAAGTATTTGTATTTGATGTATTTTTTAATTCAGATTATACCAATGCGCACCGCTCGCGTTTGACAGAAAGAGCTTAGATAAAAAGTATTTTCAAAGAAAATTGACAAAAAAATATAGAAGCTGAGACTAAAATTTTAATTTCTATGAAAATGCTTACCGGCGACAGTCCGTTATCGTAACACAAAACCGTCCGTTATCGTAACGAACGGCCAACGGTTCGTTACACTTACGGAAGTTTGATAGATGATGATAAAACCGGCCCTTAATGATTCATTTAAGATTACCTAACTTAATAAAATTCTGTTTTTGTCAAATAAATACCATGTGAATAATAATAATTACATATTTACATTGCGTTTCACAAATTGAATTATCTACGGAATCGATATTTGAAATTAAAAGCAGGCGTCACGGCCGTGGCGCAGTTGGTTGAACGGCTAACTGTGAAACTGGCGTCGCGGGTTTGATTCCCTTCAGTTGCTAGAAAGAAATCCAAGAAAAATTTTCATAACTTTCTTCTACACCTTATCATTCGCATCTGCTGACAACTTGACAAGTTTATAAAACAGAAGCTTAGTGGGTTATTCATATAAAATATTGCACAAACCGTTGCGTAATTGAATTTGTTATGATCAAATCATTTTATAAAATACGAAAAAATTACAACCGTTTAATTATAAAAAACTCGACCGGATTGAATTACTCCGATACGAGTATTGAGTAAGTTTTTACTTTTTGGATGGCTTCTGTTTACGTTATTTTTTTTTTTACGATCGAATATCACGTTGTGAGTCGGCAGGGATTTTCTTTCCGGGAAAACAAATTCGTATTTTCGCTTCAAAAGGAGTGCATCAAAAGAACACGTGAATCAAATTTCACGACATCTGATCTGAAAAAAGCTTTTGAAGTGTTACACGACCATTCGCTTCGTAACTTTTGCTTATTAGCGTAACAAATTAACTGTGTATGATATTTAATTTTATTATATAATTATAAATAATTTCATGTATTCATAGATGTTTCAAACAACATAAACAACAAACAAATACCATCGCACCGTTTCCCGTACGGGTAGGCAGATAGGGTTGAACGACATATTATTCTGTCTTCTGCTTGCGCGCTGAATATTACGACTTTCGACATGTCTATCTTCAAGTGTTTGTGGGAACATACATCAATGACTCAGAAGGAGATTGCAACTGAATGTTTTGTGAGTTAAAGATATCACTATCAGCACTATTCCCTGCGTAATTGTATAATCTTTACAAACGTGATAATGCATTAAAGTGCGCCATATTATTATTGAAGGTTGGGAGATAAATTGTACTGTACGATCTTAATCGCCGACTATAATGTGAATTAAACACTGGAATCATTGATAATTTTATTACATCCACGTTTTTATGAGTATGTAAACGTACATTTGATAATTCAGCAACTGAAGACTTGATAATATGATTCGCACGTATCATTTTTGTTCTGGCGCCTGAATTATGTTCGTTTGGCGCCCATTTTTTTGATAAGACGGTTTCCGACTTTTCCTACCGACATTTTGGACTCCAGTAACGTCATCATGTACTTTTATTTCGTCTTACTGATATCCCGCTTACATAAATATTCTGACAATTTATCTACATTTTTTTGTAAGAACGATCGATCGCCTGACGTTAGGGCGAACATTATCAATTCCGTTTATTGAATTTTAATGAATTGAACGACATCTTACGAGTACCGATACGTGCACTTAACGCAGTTTTTATCCTGTTTTCAAAATGTATTCGGAATTTCTCCATAACCCACAGAATTTCGTCAAAGCCATGGACAATACTCCCGGTTTCATGTACCTCAAACAGAAGTTTCCTCAAATTCGTGATGCAAAAATTAAATAGAGAATATTTGTGAGTTCACAAATATGATCACTAATGCATTAGAAAAATTTCGAGGAACCATTGAATCCACTGGAGAATGCATCTTGGCAAGCATTCAAAAATGTTACTTAAAGTTTCAAGGTAAGTCAGAATGTTCGAATATCGCGCAGTTAAGAATGGAGAAAGTATTGAAATGTTTGAAATTATAAATGCCTGTATTTTGAAAACCTTGTGTAATGGGAAAACAGAGCGATATCATATTTGAATTTAGGAGAAAAAATACTACTATCAGAATCACGTGGTGCGTGTGCGTGTGCGCGGAAATTCGATCATTTGTAATAGGACTGGACTCAAAATGAAGATTAGTATCCAGATTCCAGCGTATCTATTGAATACTATCAAGGCCAACGTACGTTGATATAGGAAATACGCGTACGCGGGTAGGCAATGTAGGCATGCGATAACTTTAGGAATACTTTTAAGATTGTGGAATTTATTCGGTATCCACTGCTTTAATACCAGCAAACCGTTGAATGTTGTTAAAAGCATGGGTATTATTACTGCACTACTGGTGTTTTAGAACAAGCTATTTCAGTAGTGGTATACCGGAGGACCCCAATCGGCGGCCTCCGTGGTGTAGTGGTCAAGACGCTTGACTCACGCACGGAAGGTTCCGGGTTCGATTCCCGGTGAGAACACAAAAAATAAAATGTGATTTTTCTCAAGCCTGGGTGCTCTGTGATGTAATTCACCACTGTAATTGGGCCTCCTGGCCTGTTGTGGTGCAAAAAAAAAAAAAAAAAATGTAAAATGTAAAAAAAAAAAATGTAAAAATGTTTTTAGTTTTTAGCACTAATAGAATCTGAATTTATTAACAAAATGACATTCATAAATCAATTTTGCAAAAAAATGTGACCCTCAGCCTTTAAGCTTTAAGGTACAGATAGTTATTTGGAGCCGCCACTACAACCTTCTGATGAGACGAGGCTCTGTGCCCATTAATTAATTAATTAATTATGGATAACTTATATAGCGCCATTTTCGTAATAAAATGCCTCAAGGGCGCTTTACATGGTGATTCTATTGTTAAGTTAATTTAATTGAAGCTTTTAAATTTGTAATTTAATTAAAATAATTTATTTTGTAGTCACGTGCTACGGATTTATTCAAATGATTTAGAGAACAAGTGGGTTTTAAGTTTTTTCCGAAACATCACTTCACTTTCACAGCCTCGCACCTCTGCTGGGAGGGCATTCCATGCCATAGGGCCTGCGACCGCAAATGCGCGTTCACCAAATTTAGTGCGCTGTTTGCGTAGAGGTATAATAACTTTTCCTCTCGCCGTAGACGTAGCAGATCTAAGCGTGAGACGCCTGTCAGCTAGTTTATCTGGAATGCATAGTTCCCTTAGATATTCCGGAGCCGAGTTGTGCAGTGACTTATACATAAGCCAACAGAGTTTGTATTCGACCCTCTGTGGAAAACGTAACCAGTGAAGTTCCCGAAGTAGTGGAGTGATATGACTGAACTTAGAGATTCCGAAAATAAGTCTCGCTGCGGCATTCAATACAGATTGTAGGCGAGTCATTTTGTCAATTGGTAGACCTGCATAGATACCATTACAATAATCGACTCTAGACACTACAAACGCATTTATTAATTGACGGGCGGCATCAACCGGCAAATTTTTGCGTATGCATTTAATTTGTCTCAGCTGGTAGAAGCATGAACTTATCGTTCTACTAATTTGAGCGTCAAGAGATAGGTCAGAAATGAGTAAAACTCCCAGTAGTTTAACGGTGGGTAAAGCGGTACTCCCTACATTAGGTAGAGCCGTATCCTGGATCAAATTCTGTCGTCTGGCAGAAGCCACCCACAGTTGTTCAGTTTTTGATGGGTTTAATGTTAGTCTGTTTTCAGCCATCCAGTTTCCTATTTTCTTGATGCATCCATCAATTAAATTGACAAGCACACTTCTCTCGCCTGGTTTGCAATAAAAATAAATCTGCGTATCATCTGCATAGCAGTGCGACCACAATCCACATTCTTTGATAATGTTCTCTATATCTTTAGTGTAAAGGAGATAGAGAAGTGGTCCGAGTACTGACCCTTGAGGCACTCCTGTAGACACCCGAAAGTTGGTTGAGCTTTTACCCTGGAACACAACTGCATATTCTCTTTTATTAAGATATGAACTGAACAACCCATACAAATGGTTAACTTTTTCCTAGTTGCAATGATATTTTACAACTGACGATACACTTACGCCAGATATATTCTGACTCACCGTATTTGAATATCCAATATATTTGGTTAGTAACATAGTAGCTGATATTTTTTATCTGCGTTTATTTTATTTCCCATGATTTAATTCGTTATCTTGTGACAACCGTTCTTGGAATTTGGCCGTTTATCGAAATTTTTTGACACATTTTAGCTACATAGGTATTTATTATTGATACTTTTTTTTCACTAGTATTAAGTATCGGGCGATGCTAATGTATAAATGCGATTAATTAATTTCTCAGAAAAACGTGTTAAATTATATAATTTGGCGCCAGCGCCGATTTAACAACAAAAAATTCTCCTTCCAAAATAATTAAACAATTTCGATAATACCTGACCTTACGATATAGCGTTTATTTATTTATTATTTATTTTTTTGATAAAGAAATTTACAACCTAAAATACGCATACCTTAGATCAAATAAAATATAAAATCTGGTCTATCAATACATTTAAACAATATTTGAGTTTGTCCATATTTTTGTAGACGAGGATTGGATTCAACTCCCTGGGGAGCTGTTTATATTAACATATTACAACAGAGATGAAGAAACTTAAAGATAAGGTAATATAGAAGTCTAGGCATCTGCAGGGCTTATGACAGCTCTATATTACCTTCTCTTAAATGTTCTTTATCTCTGTTGTAATATGTTAATATAAACAGCTTCCCAGGGAGTTGAATCCACTCCATGTTTACAAAAATTTGGACCAACTAAAAATATTGTTGATAAATCCACCTGGTCCATAGAGAAGTATAGAAATTATAAAAATAACATTTTCAGGCGTTGCCTCGTATGTAGGTGAAATAATTCAATTAGAATCTCACCCGCATAAATAAAGGTTTCCGATCTTTAACTTCACAAACATCAACAGATGAAAGAATCGAAGGAATATAGATGTTCAAATATGGGCAGAATGGTGAATGTTACACAGTGTGTAAAGTGGCCCCTCAAACCAGCCATTGACAGGTCATAAGCCCTGTAGATGCCTTCTATATTAGCTTCTCTTAAATGTTTTTCATTTCTGTTGTAATATGTTATTACATTTAAAGTCTGTTCAATAGTCAAATTAAAGACTTCTTTTTTAATCATTTGTTTTTGTATTTAAACTAATTTATTCGTCAGTATATTAAAGATGTTCGCTCATTTCTTAAAATATTCTTGATATTGATGAAAATTGTATTACCTTTACCATCGATTTTTTTGCTTATTAAATAAAAATAATAAAAGAAGACAGAAGATTTTTTTCTCAAATTATTTTATCTTGTTTATTGTAACCTATTAAAAAATTTATTAAATATATATATTACCCAATATGTTCATATTAACTAGATGCACTATACTAAATACTACATATACAGGGTATTATTTAAACCCTGTCATATCCAAAACCACGATGATCAGTATGAGCAAGAAGACATAATCGTACATTAAAATATTTTTTTAGCACGAATAAAATTTAAAAAATAAAATATCAAAAAATCGAATGGTTGCTTACTTCTGCAGGGGTGAAACAAGAAGGGGGAAGGGGCGCAGTCTGATACTGCGCTGCGCTCCCCTCACTCCTCCCCTGCAGATGTAAGCAACCATTTGTTTTTTCAATAGTTTATTTTAAAAAAAAATCTTTTTGGAATATGCTAATATGTCTTCTTGCCCATGCTGATCATCGTGGTTTCGGATGTGACAGGGTTTAAAGGCCCCTAATACGTCAAGATTCATGTTTATTTGTTCCTGCCATTGGAATTTGTGTAGAACGATTTCATAAATCTTGACAACAACCAAGGCCAACACGTCGCGTTTTTCTACTTACATATTTTTTTTGAATTTATTTTTTACTTTTATGTATGAAAACGTTTCTCTACAATATCCATATTGATATTGAAAATACAATTGATTATTCTAAATCCATTACATATATTTTTATCGGTAATCGTAGTATGTGATATTTCCCTATTGTGTATGTATATTTAGTGTATAAATAAATTGATAAATACAATTAATGAAATATAATAAAATACATTGTCAGTAAAATATATTTTATTAATTACAATGATTACAAAATGACATGATGCAATTGTTCTAATTATTTCAAACAGCTTTTTCTTGGCCATTAATAACCGTATTTTTAGATAATTAAAAAAAATATTCATTTCTTATCCTAAGTACAATATTCCTTTTTTTCACTATACTTAACTTCTTTTTTTTATGTAATGATAGATCTTTTTTTTTGTTCAAAAAAATCTTTTTCTGATATTCTCGTATTGTGTCCATGTTTACTACATTTCTTTTTCAAGTTCTAGTCCCTCGTCTACAATTATACCAGTGGCTAATTTATGGATAAATCTTAAGGATTTTTTTGAAAAAAATCATTTACATTTATTTGTTTAAAGAGTTCTTTAGTTTCTGTTAGATACAATAAATCACATACTAACTTTAATATTTTATTTTGCTGTCTTTGTAGTTTGTTTATGTCATTTTGATTTCCTGTACCCCATAGTAGTTGCATATAACATATTTGAGTTTTTACGTAGGCTTCCATGGGCTTCCATAGGCTCACATAGAATGAATTTAATGTAATTACGTCTTGTACCAACTGTACTAATTGTACCAATTAAATATTTGATGTATGACCTTTTATGAATCGATAGCCTAGTTAATATAGTAATTATTTATTGCAACAGTTATCTTTGGTTTGTGTTCAAAAGTCAGTTTCCATGCAAAACCCGCTTCTATTTATGGCCATACATAAAAACATAAATATCGTCGTTGAACGTTTAATAACTCCTATGTGTTAATTTTTGCTAAATCCCTTACGATTTTTTAGATGTTTTTCAGCGCACTATTAAAATTTCAAATATTTTTACCTTTTAAATTTATTAAATACTTTAAAAAAAAATTAATGGTATTATTATTATTATTATTCTAATGTGCTATTTATTTATGTATATCATCATACCCCTTCCCGCACGATGGTGCATAGAAAACTGCATTAATACATCAAATGCAGCGTATCTTGATCGTCTGTTACATGAAGGTAAGGTGATCAACCTTACGCTTCCCATCCCAGTCGTAGTAGTATAAATACATCTTTTTGATCAATATTTTATATAGGCCATTTCTGAAGTCGAACCCAGCACCTCAAGTCAGGGGTTTAGGATCATAGAAGGGTAACTACAAAAATTCGAATTGTGAGTGAAGCTCAGTTTCAGTAATGCCATAATCATATTTTCTGAGTTTCATAGGATCAAAATCTATATTTATGTTTATCACTCAACCATATTAGTATTTAAATAATCTGTGCAATATCTCGCAGCAGTCTCCTGTAATCGACTCTTTCTTTAGACAAAATCCAAACTTGTACACTTCTGAAAATGGCTTTCTTTTGGAGAACTTAATATGTTCATCCTGGACATTAAACAGTCTTGTGGCTACAAAAGAAAAATTTCTCTGAGCCAAAGTCGTACGTGTTTTTCGTATTAAATCATTCAAATTTCAGGAAAACCTCTTACGAGCATTCTGCTGGGCTCACCTCTTGTAACCTTATAACCAGAAATGTGTCAATGGCTCTTTGAAAAAAAAAAATCTTCTAATTTTCTTTGATGTTCTTACATTTTAGAAAATGTAATAATTTATATTATGAAACATACAAAACATATTTCATAAACTATACATTTGTAGGGCAGGTAATTCAATTCGTTTGGTCGAACTGACTTGATATATTGATATATGTCAAACTATTGTATGTGATTTGATATAAGTCAAAGTATTGATTTGTGATTTGATATATTAGAAAATGTCATACTATAGATATTTGATTTGATATATTGATATATGTCAAACTATTGATATATGATTTCAACGTTCTTACGTATTTACATTGTGCAATTCGCAAATCCTTCACCACGTCACACTGTTTTAACATTAAGTCGCCTCTCTAAGGCGGAATTTCGTTTTTTTTTACCGCTCTATAAATATGATCAGAATAGCAGCCCTGATGGCGGTAGATATTGCGCTTTTATTTAACTTAACCCTTATCTTGGCCGAATGAAAATGGTGGAAAAGGCTTCAGAATCCCAGAATTCATTTTGTTTTGTTTTAATTCAAGTTTTTTATGAATTGTGACAATAGCCAAGAGTAGAAAATGTGATGAAGCAGTTTAATTGGTGTACAAGTTCATCAGAAAAAAATTGATCATATGAATTCTATAAGATACATTGCCAAAAAAGGGGTTAAAACCCTAAAGTTGTTTTGAAATTGTTTACTTGGAAACAAGAACACTGGAGTCTGACTCTTTTTTGGTGGTCCAACCTGAATTCTTGTTATTTACTTCCTTTATGAATGTTAAATAAAGGTTTTATTAATTTAAAAAAATGGTATCGCCACACAGGAAATATTAAACGCGCTACGACGATATCAAATATTGAACTCCTTCATATTTCGATATCTGTCACTACTTTATATTACATAGTCTCAAGTGTCAACACCTTTGCCACTCAGATCTCGATTTTTGACCCCTCGACTGTAAGTTATTTGCTTAATCAGCTGGTCTGGTGCACTACCATTTTATTTTCGGTGAATTTCAATACATGTGCGTCATAAATGGCGTGTAAGGTTCTGTTATGTTTATTTTCGGCGCAATGTAAATATTATTATTATTAAGTAATTTGATATAATATAGTATCATTATTTGTTTCATTGAAGATTGTAAAAGTAGAAAGAATTATAAAATTAACTATTGCCTGACGAAAGTCTTGATGTAACGCGGATTTTTGTCATACAATTCTTGTAAAAATATGATTTGTGTTGAAATTTAGAAGGATAGAAATTTAGTCCTTCCTTTTTCTACTTTTATCATAACCAAATGGTGCAAAGAGAAGTGTATTACTACTCCGATGAGGAAGTTCAGTGTTTTTTATATTTTTTATTTATTTATTAAAAGACTATCAAATATAGCCAAAATTTTAAAAACATTCATTTTTGTATATCTTTTAAAATTTTTGTAAATATTTTGTATATGCTTTTAAAATTACTCCGCCTGTGATGTCACAAGTTCTTTGACAAGAGTTATACTGGATTGGTAAGATGGCTTCCCGGTAACCGGAAATGTATCAAAACACTCTATCATTGGTTGATTTTGGAGAACTAGAGACATCGATCAAAGTAGTCAATTTTTATCAAAATAATTTTTATTAATTTTTTCGAATATTTTAGAGAAACTTCGCCGCAAGTTTGAATGATCTAATTTTTAATAAAATACATAAAACAGCTTTGTTTATAACCACTATTTTATTTATTTAAAAAAAATATATATATCTTTTTATTTTAAAGAATCAAACAGTCGACAGTGATATAATAACTTTTTTTTTAAAATACGGTTTAAAGACAGACCAGCGAAGTTTCTAAATAAAAATCAAACATATTATGAAATTGTGTTACAACAAAATGATGTGTTTATGTGTATTTGTATGAGAGTAAGTGTAGATGTGTGTTTATGTGTATTAGTGTGGGAGTAAGTGTTCAGGTGTGTGCATCATTAAATAGTATGTGGGATCGTTTCGCAGCCAGAAATTATAAGTCTTAATTTATTTTAAAATAAATTAAGAGGCGTGTAAAATATATAAATAGATGAAAAAAAAACATTATATTTGGAGCAAGAACGATAGAGGAAAGAGTGTTGTGCAAAGTAAGTGCTACAGACTGGCAGATGGAATAAATACTTATTTCTTGTCACGCGAAACAGCGTGTAAGTAAACATTTTTTATATCCAATTTCCCGTTGCACTAAACTTCCTCATATCGATACGTAATACAAACATTGATCATTAGTGACAATGTCACCTTTTATTTTGCCTGTACTTTTTACCATTATATCTATAGGGTCTTCCAATAGGAACTTCCGAACTTTGACAGTTGATAGAGGCCATTTTGTTGAAGCGACATCTATCAAATTGGCTGTCATTTGTTCAATCTGCTTTTCCAAATGAACATTGATGGATATAGCGTTCAAAACCACGTGCAAATGATAAAATTGTTTTATCAAACTAGGTGTTCTGTTCGGGCAACGTTCCGCGCGCTTCACCCATTTTACGGTCGCCATAGGCGTCCTACCGAGATGACTATTCGCAGTTTGGTAGATACATTTGAGTCGACTGGTTCAGTAATAAATCAACCAACATCCAACATCTGCCAAAAAAATCACCGCTGTCCGTAAGAGTGTGCTGGAGAATCCGAGGCAGTCGATTTCGCGTCGATCACAAAAACTCGGCCTTTCGCAGACCACAACTTGGCGAATTTCGCGTCATGACTTAGGCCTGCACTCGTACAAAATTCAAATGATCCAGGAGCTGAAAGTTAACGACCATAGACAACGACGTGTGTTCGCTGAATGGGCTCTGGAGCAGTTAGAAACTGACCCTAATTTTCCTCGAAAGATCATCTACAGACATGAGGCCCATTTCTGGATGAATGGGTGCGTCAACAAATAAAATTGTCAAATTTGGAACAATACCAATTCACATGAGATGTAAGAATGTATAATGCATCCTAAAAAAGGCACTGTTTGTCGTGGATTTCGGGCTGGCGGCGTCATCGGTCCATATTTTTTTGAGAACGTCGTTGGCCAAGCCACCACCGTTAACGGTGAGCGCAATAGGTTGATGATTACCAACTTTTTTTGGCCTGAATTAAATGATATGGACACCAATAACATGTGGTTTCAACAGGACAGTGCTAGATGTCATACAGCTCATGCCACATTGGACATTCTGCATTAGCGATTTGAGGGCATGGTTATCTCACGTGGAGGTGATGTGAACTGGCCACCGATTGCGATTTGCGATTTGACCCCGTTAGACTTTTTCTTGTAGGATTTACTTAAATCGCAGGTGTATGGAAATAAACCCCAAACCACAGCGGCTCTCAAAGCCAACATAACCAATGCCGTAACAATGCAATAACCAATGCCGATGATTCCACAGTCGAGTCAAAATATCTGCTTATTAAAATGCATGTCGTGTTGGTTTTATATTTTTGTGCAACAACTATGCTGAAGGTGTATAGTGGGTTTTGCATGTTGGTTTGCATGTTGGTTTAATTGGTGTCCTGACGAAGAGACGGGTACGTCTCGAAACCGGTAGACATAGAAAAGTCGGTAAGTGGTTATATACAAATATTTAATAACATTTAGTAAAATGTTTGACCACAAAGTTAATGCTTTAAATATTAAGAATAATGAACTATTTGAATGTTTGGGATCTGGTGGCTTCTAAAAAGAATTTCAAGACTTTTAAAAAGTTTTGTAATCATTTGGGCGAATTGATCATGTCCAATCAATTTAATCCTAGTGAGTGAAGAATTCACTTCCCTCTCTTCTCAATCCAATGAAGTACATATTATGTACTTCTGGAGTACTTTCTTTCAGCACAAAGATGCTAAGGCTACCAGATTTCAGAGAGCTCCTTCGGGCAGCTTTTCTCGTTTGACAACGAGCAAATTTTCCGTGTATGTGGGCGCCGCCAAGGAGACTTATGTCCTCAGATACGGTGTGCGGTATGTGGTTAGCTGTTTGAATGTTTGAAAAATATTGTTAGATATTTCGCTCCGAAACGCAATATAAACTATCAACCTTGTTTTGTTTTCAAATAATAATCGCTCACGTATATGCATTATATGATATTTTAAGACAAAGAAATGATAAAGTACTCTTTGACAAGATCGGCTTTACCAACGACCCAATTTACACGGAAAAAAAAGAAAACTGTATTCTAGATAACAAATCGCCAAGAAGTAGGTTAACAAAATTTCTTTAATTTTTTTAAGCCTGAAGGACCCATTACTTTCCTCAAACATTACCAGCATAGGTCCATTTATTATATACAAATGTAAATTTTTTGTGTTATCGGACATTATTGAAGGCGACAAATTGCTCCCATCTGTTAAGATTGACATGTGTAATTATGTATGTCTCCACCTTAAGAAAATTAGTTCCCGGTTTTAAAATTGATTATCTCATTTATAAAAATCGTAATATATTTGACAATATGGCCATAGTAGAAAATCTAACTGGGACATTTCTCTCTCGTTAAATGAAGTACCAAATTTCGTCATTCCGAATTGACGTTTCATACCATGGAAAAAAAAAGTTATTTTACTCAAATACGTAATATATCAACATTTTAGATTTAACAAGAAAGGTTAATGGTACACGAAATTGAATTTCAACATGTTTCCTTGGACATAATAACCCATGTGGGGTGGAAAATTACTACAATGTAGGAAATAATAATAAATAACCCAATTCAACTTATCTACCGTTTCTGTGCTTTTTGCTACCAGTGACGAGGATTCTGCAGTTCGCGG
This sequence comes from Micrasema longulum, assembly GCF_059751315.1. Lineage (NCBI taxonomy): Eukaryota > Metazoa > Arthropoda > Insecta > Trichoptera > Brachycentridae > Micrasema > Micrasema longulum. Next base: position 34,130 of record NW_028277936.1, read on the forward strand.
TTCCAGAGGTCTTCGATGTACCCAAAGAGAACAATTTGCTCATAAATATAAATTATGGAAGTGATGATTTTAGAAAGGGATGAAAGTATTACTGTACCTGAGATCATTGTGAATGGGGATATTTTTAAACAGGTAGCAAAATTAATCTATTTGGGAAGTACGAGTATGTTTATTGAAGATAAAAATCGAGAGAAAAAAATTGTATAGAAATATATACGATTCTACAATAAGGCACCTCTTAAAATTAGGGCTTTGCCAACAATTCTTTTTTACGATTTTGTCAAGCACAGGCTGTTAAGAGCTGTTAAGGCTGTTAAGCTGGAAAGAGGTACTATAGAGTCAAAACATATTTGCGGGACAAGGCAACTATGCATTAGATTCGTGTTTATTGTGATTTTAGCTCGTCGATTCTAATTATATTGAAGATTTTAATTTATTCGTTTGCTGAGTTTAATTTTCTATTTTTTTATTGTATTATACAGGGTGTTCTTTAAACCCTCTCACATCCGAAACCACGATGATCAGTAGTAGCAAGAAGACATATTTTTTTGCAACAATTCACGGACCAACGAAATGCACTCTCCTATACCCAGGATACATAGGTATGGAAATGAATTAGAACAAATATTCGATATCTTCGATACAAATTCTGTTCAAGAATTAAAACGAATTCTCATTTGTTATTTTTTAGAAAAATAATGGATTTATTTTTAAATATATTATTAAATTTAACTTTGTTTTCTGGAATACGTGATTTTTTATTTCTTTACTTAACATGTTAGACATAATTTTAAATTGTACATTGGTGGATTTATTGCCAAATGGTAACTTTTTTCAACCAGCTGATGATGATGATTTTACTAAATAGAGGTATTATTTAGTAGTTTAATTTTTTTAATTTTTTTAATTATTTTTGTTTTATTGCTCAAAAAACCTTTTTTAAGTACCTATGTTGTATTAACTTTTTAATTATTATTATCTAGTTATTCTCAACTTTACTGTGTTATATTTATATTTAGTAGATAAGATTTTCTCACGGTTATTGCTTTTTTTTATTTAGAAATGTTTTGTTTCTTTTTAACTTTTTGTATTATATTTTAACTAAATTGTTTAGTTTTAATTATTCTATTATTCCATACTATGTACTATATGATTATTGTGCACTGCTGTGATTATTTCTGTAAATTATTATTTTTTTGTAAAAGGTTCTTTGAACCGTTGATGTATAAATAAATAAATAAATATTGACACATTAAAATATTTTTTAAGAACGAATGAAATTTACAAAAATAAAATATCAAATAAAACAACTGGTTGCTTACTTCTGCAGGGGAGAAACGAGGAGGGGGGAGGTGGGAGTCTGATACACTGTCAACCGCGCGGCCGCCGGCCACGCCCCCCTCGCTTCTCCCCTGCAGAAGTCAGCAACCATTTGTTTTTTTAAATATATATTTTTTTAAATATACTAATATGTCTTCTTGCCCATACTGATAATCGTGGTTTCGGATGTGACAGGGCTTAAAGAACACCCTGTATAGTTGTAATTTATTAACGTTTATAAGAGATTCAATGAATTCTATGTAAATAATTTACTAAACTTATTGAAATGAGGGTGATTGCCGGAACAGGGTGAACGGTGCACCAAAATCAACCTCAGCAAATAAATGTCGCTGGAAACGAAAATAGCAGTTTTTCACATTAAAAAAATAATCATACCGTTGTTTGTAATAATTGTATTTATGTTATATTAATTTACAAAATCTTATATTAATTTTCTTCATCATAATTAGCCTATGTCTGTGGACATAAATTATTATAACGCATTGGACAACTTATTAATTAGGTATGGCTTATGATAGAATAGAATGCAGTAACCTAGTTTATGTTCTTATTTCTTATAACACATTACGGAATATTTATCATAATTATATTACTTACATTAATAATATCAAGTTATTTATTACGAATGAAAGAATTTTTAAAGCATTAAAAAAATAAATTAAGAAAACTCAGGAATCTAAATATATGTGAAAATATATCGGTACTGTACCTAAGTTATTTTACTGCATTACGGTCTACTGAAACAAAAAAAGAGAAAAGTTTAACAATTGTTCCATTTTCGTTCAAATGAACAAAACGGGTTACTTTTTCCAGGCAACCATTTTGGCTAAAACTTAACAGTTAAATTTTTTTTTGTTGCCACACTGGCCCCTAAAAATACACACAGTTTTGACCTTTTTTATATCGTCGCTATGCCAAAAATATCAGTAAACTTATTTATTTTTTCTAAATGTGTTTTTAATTCCTTATTAAGATTACATAATTCCGTTTCAACAAAATAGACTTAAATATTTTTTCAAAATAGAATTAGGTAGGTATTTTATCTTTTTGCTATCAAAAAAAATATGTAAAAAAAATCCATCTTCTAAATTTTTACAATGTTAACAGATATTGCCGGCGCAACGACGCTACACATTAATTTATTAAATCACGTCTGAAGAAACATCTCCTTTCTCTTTCTTAATATCTCCTCCTTTCCTCTTTCCTCTTTTTTCCTTTTTCTCATTGAGTAATAGTATTGATTTAAGGTCATTTATATACAAATATATTAATTTCTAGTTTTATATATCTTAGCCTTATTTTTTTATCTTTATGTTTTAACTTGAATTATAAAAATTAAACTTTTATTTTATTGGCTGGCGGGCTTATCGCTGTTTGCCAATATGCCCGAAATCGGGTTGTGGTCCCGTGGCTAGTGTCTCGGACTCACGGACCAAAGGTCCGTCGTTCAAATCCCACTCTACCCCAACTTGATTCCATTTTCTAATAGTGAGTTATTTACAACTCGTTGAAAATGTCCCTTAAAATTAAATATTTGGGTAAATCATAAGAACGCAAATATTTCTTTTCACTAAAAAAAAAATGTACAATTAAAGTTATGTACAAAAAGTGAAATAAATAAATAAAAATAAATTTATAATCTGTTGATTCTTGTAAGTTTTGTCAATATTAAAAAAAAAAGCTTTATATGTTTTCCTTTCGCATTTAGATGATTGAAAACAAGAGAGTGTACCTGAATGAAATTTATTTATTTTTTACATACGCCCAGAGGGCTTTTACATGGCAGGTACAAAATTACAATTCAAGCGTTTCATACAAAACTTAATATGTAGGTCAAATAAATAGATTTAATTTTCTAAGTATCGAATTTCATTATGCATAAATAAAGATAAAATATTACATAAAAGTAAGTAGGTACATAATTTATTTTTTATTTTATTTATTGGGGATATCAACAGTAATGCATGTAATAAAAATATAACAAATAACATATACAGAGAATAAAACCAATGACAGATATCCACAGAAATACATTAAATACACGTACAATACATACTAGTGTGTTTGTGTGAGTGTAAGTGAGTGAGAGGGTGGGTGTGTGGGTGTTATATTGGAAAGAGGGTGTCAGGTATCGAAAATATAAATATATATAAAATATTAAGAATTAGAGATAAAATTTAATAAAATAAAATAAAACTTTATTAATATAGTTATAGTCTATATATTGTGATTTAGGTTTAAATGTTTTTCTTTTCTTTTTTTAATATTAAGTTTACAGAATGTTTAAATGTTTTTATTCTCTTTTTTAATATTAATTTCACAGAATGTTTAAATGTTTTTCTTTTCTTTTTTAATACTAAGTTCACAGATTGTTTGAATGTTTTTATTTTCTTCTTTAATATTAAGTTCACAGATTGTTTAAATGTTTTTTTTCCTTTTTTAATATTAAGTTCATAGATTGTTAAAATTTTTATTGTTTAAATGTATACTATGTATTGTTACAAGAAATGTACTATTTTATGTTATTTTTATGTACCGTCCCAAATGAGTTTTCTCGTACAACTCCTGGGAATATAATATCATGATATTCATGTCTTATATGTTTTATCAATAAATAAAAAAAAAAAAAAAAAAAATATAATGAAGTATTTTCAAAAATCAACTAGAAACTTCAATAAGCAACATATCAATTTCTTCGTACTCCTTTCCAAGCTGGTGTAGTCTGATGATAAAATATAAAATCATGTAAAAAAACGTGCTTTTTATAAAATATATTCTTTGTGAGGGTGGATAGATCTTATTAGTTTGCACATATGCAATATTATAAATGTAGTACCTCAATGTCTGACAGGGTTACGAATGATGAAATCAGGCGAGAGTGTAAATCTGAGTCAAGTGTAATTGATATGATTAAGAAAGGGTCTCTGAGATGGTTTAGTCATGTAGAACGAATGGACGACGAAAGAATGGTAAAGGAGGACGACCAAGGAAGACGTGGCATGATCAGATAAACCAAAATCTTAAGTCTGGTCATGTCAAAAGCAGACAGAACCGAAGGGCATGTATGACAAGATGTATGAATGTGGAAGAAGCTAGGAATGTATGCCAGGATAGACATGTGTGGTGGTCCATTCTCTCTGCCTACTCCTACGGGGAAATGGCGTGATGGTAGTAGTAGTAGTAGCCCTCAAATTGTTCTGTATTTATGTCAGCCGTTCTCTTATTGTAAATATCCGTGTTTTTACTAATGTTTTTGTGTAAGTTATGTTTGTTATGTTACTATAGTTTTAAAAAATTGGTTTTGTATATTTGGATACGTTTATTTATGTAAATTGTTTGAGTACATATTTTTTGAATAAAAAAAACAGAGGCATTGAGGGGACCCTGAAGGGTGGGGACGACGTGTTGGCCTTTGTCCATATGTCCTCCTCCCCCTCCTTAATCTGCATAGAGTTTGTATTCCTTAGGAATATTTATAAAAACTTTCCTCTATGCGCATCTGACAGAAAGTCCCCCAGGACTCTATAACAGCTGCGGGTAGATGGTGGGCTTAAGAATCTTCCCTCAATGTATTTATGTCTATATCTACGTACATTTTTTTTTTTAATAAAGATAAATATATTTGTTCTTATAATTTACACAAATATTTAATTTTGAGGGCCATTTTCAACGAGTTGTAAATAACTCACTATTAGAAAATGGGAATCAAATTGGGGTAGAGAGGATTGGGATAAAATACAGACTAGTCTGATGATGTCGGTCCGTACACCGGTGAATATTATAAATAAAAGTGGAGTTAAACTCAATGCGTGTTATTATTTAATAATGATTAATATATTCATGTTGTAGGTATGTCCGATTTTCCGCCAATTTTCCTAAATAGAACACATAACATACTAATAAAATCTTTGATGTTTTCGGCAAAGAACTGAACAAAAGGCGAAATATTAGGTGTCCTTTGCGCTTAAAAATGCTTTAATTCTTCTAGAAAACTAATTTTACTAATTATTTTATATGCGAATGTTATCTTTTACAAAAAAGCATACCTAACGCCCTCCGTTCGACTTAATATTATAATCTTTACTAATATAATATTTATGCTCGCGTTCGTTTTTTGTGGCTACACACCTCTAAATATCTTTATGATTTCTTCGATAAGGCTTTAGCCATTTTTAGGACACCTAGAACAAAGTGGTACATAAATATACCACCAAATTTGAGGTAATTATTTTCTAATATTTCGTATTAATAATAAGTCTTATGTCCCAAGAGTATCGTAATAACGTATACTGGTAGATCAGTCCTCCACTCAGCTTTTTCAAATGCAATAGAATTATTATCTTAAAAAATAACATATTTCATAAAGTTTGCAGGACGTAAATCAACAAAAAATATGTGTCCTATTAAGGGTTAAAGTAATTATAGTGCGGTCTAGTTTTTGACATACTTATTATTACGAGGCATATCCAGATTGGTAGTAGGTCTCCTGAACACAACGAGCACAGGCAACTCTTATTAGTACCAAAAATTGCCTCGCAGTGTTCGTTTCTGTGAAAGATGTCAATAATAAATCCTGCCAAGTGCGAGGTACGCGCTGTCATAAGGTTCCTACTCGCGGAAGGAAAAACTCCGACTTAAATTTTTGCACGGATCAAAACTGTTGTAATAAATACAAATATTAAATACATTTTTTTTAAAACATCTATTTAGATCGTTCTTATCATTATTTATAAAAAAATACTTACACTCCGACGCCCTTCATACAAGTCACCGAAGGATTAATTACACAATCATGCATTTAACCCGCTTATTTCAAAGTTATTCTACTTCAATTAAGTAAGTCACAGTGAAAAGATTGTTAGTACTACGTTTGACAACTCAAACACAAAGGGTTAGAAAGGCAACACTACTTCCCTTAAAGAGTGATTATCAAGTGTGACTATTGACTGTAAGTACTATAATGTAGGCCTGAGCAAACTTTAGAAATGAAGGGTCGCATTAGGAATTAAAAATTATCGGCGGGCCGCTGGTAAAATGCTATTTATAGGTATACATTACTTATTGTCATAAAAAGGAATTTATATTTTTAAAAAGAAGATTTTTTAATAATCATACGAGTATATTTAATAAAAAAAATTGAACTGATTTACACATTTAAACATTTTAAAACTGTTAGTTGTTCATTTTATTTATTTATTTATGCTCCATTCAGTTAGTTCATAACCTCTTATTAACTTTTATAAACTTTTGAAAATATTACAATTTAATGTAAACTTTTTCAATAAAATATTTTTTCATATTAATTTGAAATATTTTAAGGCTTTGTTTTGTAGTATGTAGGGGAGAGAGAGTTAGCGGAGTCAGTGAATTGTTTTTGAATTTTTATTCCCAACGAAAGGGCATAGTACCTTAATAATACTTCATGTAATCTAAGGTGTATCTTTTTACGGTTATTATTAATTAAGGTGTATTCCTCCCCTCACTGTAACTGCTCGCTATAAAGATCTGTGTTTATAAGTAACTCAGTAAATTCTGCAATATTATATTTAAAAAAATAAAAATAAAAGGGCGGAAAATAGACTTTCAGAAATACGATTACATCTCGCGGACCGCGGTGCGCCCAGACCTGCTAAAATGTGTATCCTCCGGGTGAAATTAGTGGCATATTGTACGTAGGACGATTAGACGAATTCGTCGAATAGGAGTAATGTTCGCCGCCGCCGGCTTGCGGTAGTGGCCTAAGTGTTAACCAAACACTAGCTATTATCTAACCTATGGCTTCGTCTTCCGGTGATAGGATAACAGCTTACAGGGTTGCCATTAGTCAAAATTATTTTAATTTTTAAAATAACTACGAAAAGTATTTGTATATACAGTAAAAATTAAACATGTACTAAAAATAACATTTAAATCAACCATAAACATCATGTGTGTATGTTTATATGTACGGAATGTGTTATTACGACACCTTTATTGAACTTACTGTGGATTTACTGCCGTACGCGTTCTCGTCCAATTGCAACCTTTCATTATTTTGACTTCTATTCATTGAGGTATAATATAAAGCGATTACACTCAATACGAATTCGAGCTAAATACTCGTTCCCAAAGGAAAGGAATGCCTATCGCAGAGCAAGTATCGTCACGTCATATCACGTCGACTTTGACAAGCAAAACTAGTAGTACAGTAAAAAGCACGGACTGTTTATATCGGTCTACTGTAAGTTATATTCAGTATGTCGCTCCCTTCCGCATACGCGTTACCTTTGTTTACCGTTTCACTATACGCCCGACTAACTGAGCCGGACAAAAACACAAGATACCTTGTAAATATTAATAAAACTTTTTTTAACATTAAAAGAGCTATTTTAAACAAGTATTTTATTTATTTAAATCTTAAAGTAGGGCACACATATCATACATATTGTTATGTGTGTTCTAATAATAACATTACAAATATATTTAATTTATAAATTTTTTATCACATATGTCTTGACCATTATTTTAAATTTTGATATGTTTTTTTCTTCATTAATATTTTTTTCCATTTCGTAATACTTTTTAATTGCTTTAAATAAAATTGAATTTTGTGACTTTGCCTTTTTCCTAAATGGAAGTCTAATTTTGTTCTTTTCTCTAGTATTGTGATCGTGTCCATGCTGGTTCCGATCAATTTTTTTCCAAAATTCTGTTTTTTTATTAGAGTTTATAATTTTATGAACAAATATCATTGTATTGTAAAATATTCTTTGTTTATATGTTAATAATTTCATTTCATTTACCATCGACTTTACCCTCGTATATCTGTTTTTTTTCAAAATGATTCTAAAGGCTTTATTTTGTAATACAGTTAGTTTATCTATGTTTTCTTTGTTTGATAAAAATAAAATGCTACTACAGTAGTTAACGTGTGGTTCAATAATTGCTTTGTAAATAGTTTTGCAGGAGTCCTTATCAATAAATCTTCTGATCCTTCCCAAAATTGATATTTTTTTTTGCAATCTTATTTATTACCATCTTAGCGTTTTGGTGAAATGTAAGTTTTGAATCAAACATTACACCTAAATATATAATTTCAGTGACTTCATTAAGTTTTTCATTTTCTATTACAATTGATGGTGTAATTTCTATTCTTTTGTTTCCTATATTCATATATTGATTCAGATAAAAACATTACTTACCGGTGAAAGGTTATACCATCGCTTTTCCAGATCGATTTGTGCAGTATCTTAACGTACATATGTATAGGCATTTTAGTAATTGCGAGGAGAAAAGTAGCCGCTGAACGCTTGCAACAGACTTAAGTCCGTTCTATCAAACATATACCAACTGGCCTCAAGTTGAGGAAACATAATTCGAACGCTCATGTTTACTCTAGTTATTATACCTTAATGCTTCTATTAAGCTTTTTTGTGGCTTTTTTACCACTTAACTGATGTGTTCTAGCCAATGTCGAGTTTTAGATTTCCAATTTATTTAAATATTTACACATGTGTTAGCACAATACAAGTTAGTCTGTTATTATTTAATAATAAGTACACTATAATACATAATATATATTTGTAACATAATTACAACTTGATACCATTAATTACTAGATATTTGCATAAATAATTTAAAACGAATGTATTGAGGGGACAGGCGAGTTAGAATATGATTAGAGAATAGAACGTTGATATTAGGATAACAATCATTTACGGGCCATACAAAAAACAAGGTTTAAATCTACCCCCTCAAGCCGACATTCGCACATGGCAGTGTCCTGGACATGGATTCTGAATACGGAAGAACCATTTCAAAAGTGCTTAATGCGCATTCTGTATATCGAAGATGTCTCAAACTTGTTCAGAATCACTTCAAAATCAAGCTTTTCCTGTTACATTTGGTTTAAGTTAGAAAATATGTCTTCTCAATTATATTATTAAAAGACATATCAATTCTTGTATACTATGTAGACTCATGTGACATAGCCACCCAAGGGTTAAGCTTCATTTGAACCAAAACATGTCTTTGTTACGCAATAAGAGAAACGCGCATAGTGACATAAGTGTTTTTATCGGCTTGCAACTTTGATAACTAACTACTTAAAGACTAACTAATTTGAATACATTTATTTTCTAGAATTTAAAAACTATCAACATGGTGCAAATCATCATTAAAAAGACGAATCGTCTTAAAATAGTACAAATTAAAAAAAAAACACACCCCTCTAAAGTTTATTAGGAATTGTATGTACATATGATTCAACTTTAATTCTTATAAAACAAAAAAGAAATGCGATATTAAAAACAAATATACGCAGTTAATTATAGAATTTAAAAAAAATCAATGTACCTTCTTTATTTTTATAAATCCATATGAATGCATAAGATAAAAATAAATTTGGAGGTAGTCCAGTTTTCTTAACACATTGATCGTTTGCGAATACTAAAAAAACGGTTGCATTCATTTAAATTGATAATTATATTGATATTAATTTTAAATTAATTAATCAAGGATTTGATATCATATATTTGTATTTAAATCAGTTTTTGATATAAAAATACTCGGAAAAATAGGTGGAATGAAATGAATTATTTCGGAAGCCTCGTAGTATAGTGGCCGGCGCGTTTGTCTATCATGCAAGAGGTCTGAGGTTGACGTATATAAATTGTCAATAGTTCTGTTCATGGACCCGAAGCGTAGTAAAAAATGTAACTGTGAGTAAAATTAACTAAATGACAGGTCAGCTCTGTAAATGCCTAAACTTCCACATTACCCAATAATTCCTTCATCTCTATTCTCTATTCAGATTCCTGTCTATGTGCCTAAAAACTCCTTCGTATGTGATGATATAATGTTCAAAACGGCTATAAAAAATGAATAGTGGAGCTAGGTAGAAGTAAAATGGATTGTCTCATTCGCCCAAACCAACATTGAATCAACTGCTCCACAAGTGTATAGCTTATGTTAGGTTTTTGTTCTTTCATAATGCGTTTTGTAATATAAATAATATAGATGTACACAAATTAATTATATACATAAATACGTAGTGCTTAAAACTGTCTGAAAATTTTGTCAATTATCTCTGTTTGTTAAATTAGTCTTCTTTGTTTATTCTCAAATGTAAAAATATTTTTAAAAAAAAGTATATTCTTAAGTGTCCTCGGCACGGGTAACCCCAGTGAGGTCACATTATTTTTATCATTTATTATAGTTTGTTAGAGAAAAAATATGAATAAACTAATAAATAAAATAAATATATATGTATTATCTATATAAATTCCAAAGAGTTTTAAATACAGTTAAGTTATTGCCAATAAAGATTTAGATATGTGGGACACACCCGGGAACTATTGATCACCGTTGCCTAACCTACTACCGTGTTTGACAGTGCAAAATGTGAATCATACATTTCCTGTACGTAAACAAGAAAACAATAAGGACATCCAAAATACTGATAAATACTCAAATTGCTCACAGTAAGGCAAATAGAAAAAAACTTATATTCCCTCTTCTACAATAAAAAGAACAATAAAGACAACGTTTTAAAAGCAGTAGCACCCTTAGCTACCCTTAGTAGAATAGTTCAGTTCATTATTTCGGATACCTTTACGTTTTCTGTATTTTATTCAATGTGTAATAAATGCACATCGAAGCACATCATTGTTTTTTTCTGTCATCCCTAACCGGTGTAGGAGCTCATCAAACAAAATCCTACAGATTTAATTTAAAACATTTCTGATATATTACGAATGCTTTTTATATCTATGTACTTACGTAAACAATGTATGCTGTTGAGTCGTACATACATAAATTTTGAAAAATGCAGACGAGTTACCTTTATCTTTAACGTTTTTTCAAACCGCAGAATCATAAAAGCAATAACGTGCAACGAACTTCAAAACCATAATAAATATAAGTAATTTCTTTAGCTTTGCTGACCAATCACATCATGTAATGTAGGTTCGCATGGAATATATCGTCGGTATACAAGGAAAACCAGCTAACTGCAAAAAGCCAGTTTTGCGTAAATTAAATTTTAAAGTTTGGTTGTTCATTAAAAATCAAGTTTTGTTTTTTTTTTTAATATTTATTGTTTATTATTTATGAAACATATTTTTATATGCATCAGAATTTATGAATACAGCAACAGAATTTTGAGAAAAAAATAATCAAGTAAGATAAGAAAAATAAATTCCGCATTTAGCTGATTTTCCTTGTGAAGAAATTTTTTCTGGTTGAGTTAGCCAGCGACATTTCCTAACTGAATTTGTGTTGTATCAAATTCAATACTGTCTTCATCTTCAGATAAAGCATTTATCACATTAGCGGAAGTGGAAAGACTCTTTTACCAATGATGGAATTTTTCGGGAATGACTCCTGTTTTGTATAACTTTAATAAAAACTATGGATGAACGAAAACCAGACGAAAACACTTACCCGTTTTTCCTTGTATATTTATTATTAAAAACGTAAACTTCAATTAAAAAATAATGAATGAAAATCACTGAAGTTATTTTCTTTGTAAAGATTTGAGAAGAAATGCTATATATATGTATTTTACTCGTTCTACAATTGTCTGAAACTCAGTTAATGGCGGTAATATCATTTAACCGATTTTACCTGTAGATAGAGGATAAAAATTTGTTAATGGTATTCATAACTCAAATATGCCAAAAACGTTAACCAGTTTTCCTTGTATACCCACGATATAATGTACAGCGAACTACTTACTATATTTATGCAATTTAAATATAACAAAGTCTGTTTTAAAACAAACAAACGTAATACTTCTTCGTACATCTACAGCTTCAAGGAGTTACGCTGAAGGGGTTCAACCTCGTTCAACCCCGATAAGGTATTTTCTCACTGGTATGGAATATCGATTTCAACGTGCAAGGTGCATGCTTTTAAAACTTGTATATTAAAAATTCGTTCACTTTTCCCACTGGCTAAATGAGGAACTTCAGTCCTACGGGAAATTGTATACAAAAAATGTTTTTTTTACGCGCGGTAAAAATTAGAGCATTAAATTATACGGCAAAGTTTCTTGAAAATGTAGGAAATAAAATATTTTTATAAAATCGAATTACTTGGAACGACGTCTTTAGTTTATTTGAATCAACTTATGATAAGAGAGTTGTGGAATATTTCCGGTTTACTTATTGTCAACGGACCAATCGGCAGAACTAACCGCGAAGAAGCGGAAGAGAACTTGAGACGTCACGCACGGATTGATTTCAGAAATACATAACTTTAAAATATCGTAGCGCTGATTATAATACGATACATGAAAATTTTAAAAATAATTTTGACTTACTTGTACAGTCCATTCACAAAAAAAAAACCACTGAACTTCCTCATTGTTTAAAAAATTCAAGGTTTTCGCTTATAAAAAAATACTTTTTATTTTACAAATTTATGAAAGTTCTCAAGTTGTCGTGTCGCGGACTTACCGATCTGAGGTCCGATGTTCGAACACTGCTCTACTACTACTCGATTTTCCAATAGTAAGTTAATTACAACTCGTTAAAATTGGCGCCATAGATTTAAATATTCGGGTAAATAATTAGAATGCAAATATTTCTATATGCATATAAACTATCTTTTACCCCCGGCATCGCTCGCATGGTATTAGAGAGAAAATAGTTAGGTAATTAATTAGTTTTGTCGTTAATCAATAAGAATTTTCTATATGGAATAATACTTTTTTTTAGATAGAAAGTAGTTTGTACCAATTGCCGGTCCTCTTACTATCACTATGAAAGAAATAATATTCAAGGAGTATTCTTGATATTCCCGTTGGATATTTATTTTGTGAATGCGAAATTACATGCGTTACTATCCTTATTGGGAGATTCTTTTATCTTATTTATCATAAAGATAGAAAGTGACGCTATACATAGCATTTATTCATCAAAATCATTAGTACAAATGGCTTGCCTATGAAGAATTGGTCGATGGTAACTAAAATATGAAACGTAGAGCATAATTGTCGGACTAAGTTGACATACAAAACTTAAGTCGGTTGTAAACGTTAAGTCGATTTTAAGCCATTTTTAGGAAAATAAGATATCAATTTGAAAAAATTGTCCTGTGCAGATTATTATATATGTATATTTATTACCTAGCGGCATGCAGCAAAGTTTATGGAAGAGACAATTAAAGTTTTTCTAAATAATTAATAAAGAATCTCGTATTTCAAATTTTAATTTGAATTATGTAGGAATCATCACGCTAAAAGTAAACGTATGTATTAGATTTTTTTATTAATTAAAAAAAACAACAAAAAACTTTAACTGGCTCCTCTGTAAAGTTGCAACATGTTTCTTGGTAACTTTTCCTTTCCAACGTCTATGTAAAATATGTTCATTTTCACGTGACATCTCATATTACTTTATTTATTCAATAAAAAAATATCCATGCATTAGTTGATTACAGAGACACAGTTTAAAGTGACTCAACCAGAAATGACTCATGCCTGTGAACCTGCCCCGACTCGCTAGAAAATCCGTGTTGGGTCTGGGCACTTTCAATGCATTCATAAACATACATGCACATACATTCACACATATATATTCACTCATATAAATATTATAATTTATACATAAATATTAAGTTTATATGTATCATGCTACATATATAATCATACATTATACTACGTATATTATCATAGTTTATACTACACATATTGTCATATATTATATTACTTACTATTTTTATTTATTTTACATCATACATCTATATTTATACATACCTACATATTGGTCATTCACTAGTTATTCCACATTCTCATTTGAAAAAACCAATTAATCAAAACATTAATCAAAAATATATATGAAAATTATTCAGACTCCTTTGTCACTTGATCCAGTAAATTAAAGATCCTTGGACCTACCATTGAACATCTAAAAAGTATACAAACAAAATTATCTGTGACTGGAGATTTTTTTTATGGATTTCTCATTTTCCTAAAAATGGCTTATTCCCCTTTATTCAAAACACCAACGTTGTGTTCTTACCTTCATAAATATATATATTGTTACTAAGCGTTGTTTTTTATCGTCTACCTTTAATGAATAAAATGACTCGCCAACTGTATTGAATGCCGTAGCGAGACTTATTTTCGGAATCTTCAGTAATATCACTTCACTACTTCGGGAATTAAAATATACATATTTATTGACAGTAAAATGATAAGTGAGTATTATTTGAATGCTTCATACGTTTCCTATTTGATAAGATATTTGCTCTCTTAACTCACTTACGTTTTCCAAGTTCGTTGTTATCCCTTCTTACGAACGAACTTTGACTTTTGTGCTAAGCACACTGGGTTAACTGACTTTTGCATAACTCTGAACTTATTGTTTTCGCTTTGACGATTAACTTTTATTACGCATACCTTTACGATCCCGTGGATAAATGCATACACCAATGTTTTTAAGTACATTCAAACGCACAATTTTTTTACTACCATTTAAGTATCGTACTTTAAAGTTTAAGTTAAATAACATTAGAAATAAAATGAACGCCCTGTAAAAGATTGCATAAGAATATATGTAGTTTATATTACGAAACACTTGTATGCCATATATCGTCGGATTTCTAGGGCAAGTTGGTAACTACATTTAACCAGTTGTGAGATATTGCATTTTTAAAGGTACAAGCTCATCTCAATCAACAATTCAAATGAAACCGCATGTTGAATATTATTTATAATTTTTTTGTGTTTATAAAATTTAAAATATTTTTATTTACTTTTGAAACAATGATTATTTCGTGCCATTTATAAAGGCATCTTATTGTTCTAAAATTTGTAGTTACCAACTTGTGCCAGAAACCTGACGACATAATAATAATAATGTTCTCATTTCTAAAAACCAGTTACGACAAAAATTTCAGTTGAAGTTTTTTGTAAAAATTGGTTGATTTATCTAACGTTTACAAGCAATAAATTTTTACTCTTTACAAAAATGCAACAATGATTTAACTTTAAAATTTGTTGGTGCTACTGGCTCAACTGCTGGTCAACTATGATACATGAATGTTTTTATTTTTGATAGTTTATTTTTTAATAACTGATATCCCTAAAAACGCCAATATTTTTTTCTGCTCATGTTAATAGTCGGCATTACACTGAAAATTTCGTTTTTAAACTGCTAGCTTCTTTTCAATTTTGACGGTTAGGGGCTTGTCAGCAGGTGGAAAAGAGACGATATGGTAGAAAATTATGAAAAATACACCACAACACCCTACCTACTGATGAAAAAACAATTCTTGGATTTTTTTTCTTGCAACTGGCGGGAATTGAACGCCAGTTTCACACTGGGTCGTATAACCAACTGCGCCCTGGCACCTGCTAGGTAATATGTAATATTTTTTTGAAGCGATCTTATGCGGAGAAAAAGGTGACATACTGAAAAGTTTACTTAAATCTTTAAGTCTTAAATAGCCTCATTAGTAAAAGGAAAAAAAGTTGTTGCAATGCAGGGTTAGAACCAATTTTTTTTTTGCACCACAACAGGCCAGGAGGCCCAATTACAGTGATAAATTTCTTCACAAAACACCCAGGCTTGAGAAAAATCATATTTTAATTTTTATACTCTTACGGGGAATCGAACTCGGAACCTTCCGTGCATGAGTCGAGCGTCTTGACCACTTCACCTTCTGATCCAGAGCCTGCGACACAACCGCGGGACCACCACCCATTTCAATCAATCGGGTTTGTTAATGTAAAACTACGGTTTTTTTTCAGTGTGATTCTTATTTTCCAGAATAATTTTATAACTAGATAAAAATACCATTCATTTAAAAGCTTTTGTTATCTTACGGCCCAGAGTTAGTTTCCATAAACTAAAAGCATTCCGCATATATTTATGTACCTCATCTGGAAGAGAACCCTGAACCTCTTGTATGCTAACCCAACACTCGTTCCAACATTACTGTATCCGCGCTCAATGGTGCATAAGGCCTTGGTACTCCAATTGTATGGTATTTGGATAACTTTTGTTGCATGGAAGGAAAGATGATCAGCCCGGGAACAATGAACCATAATTGTGTAAAACCTCATTTAAAACCAATATTCAACGTTCGCCTTTCCGGAAATCGAACCCGGGACCTCAAACATAGTGACAAACTTGTCAACAACTACACTACGAGGGGGACTTATCTCCACTCGATTTCCTTTTTAGCCTTAGAGTAGCTATTACTAGAACATGCTCGTCTAAGTTCTGATTGTTTTACGCACTACACACTACTGTACACACTACTGTATTTTTTATCCGCCCGGCCACAGAATGCTGTCGGTGAACCAAGCAAACGTACTAATTTTGTTTGTGTTTGGACATACTAGAACATTTTATTTGAAATCATTCTGTTACTCATACATAAGCAAAGGTTTATTAAAGATTCGAATGGATTGCATGTTTTTATAAATGATCTAAAGAAATTTACATTAAATGTGTTGTAGGTTCTGTAGGTAGGCTGTTTGATTTATTTTATAGTAGTAAATCTCTGTTTCTTTTCAATCACTTCATTTTACGACTTTTCCAGTTTTGTTTGTTAATCTTATGCGTTTGCGTATGCCATTCAATCTTAATATTATTTTCTTAATAAATATTCATAATAATATGTGAGAAAGTATATGTTTCAATTTTCTCAGTCCTATAAATGTAACCACAATCATTTAACGTATTGTGGGTTAACTTATTTAAAACAACCTGTTTCTAAAACATGAAAATAATTATAATAATAAAAATACGTAGGTAGTTTTATTCCACTTTTATTTATAAATTTTTACCAGTTTCCGAGCTTCCACGTGACCGACATCATCAGACTGGTCTAAAGTGTTCTGTTTTTTATTTCTTTATGTATTATTTTTATGCTAAATAAAAGTTAACTAAAGTAAATTAAACAAGACGCTCCTGAGTGGTTTTTTAATCGAAATCCAGTTGATGTAGACATTTATATGATCAATCAAGCAACATTGATTGACATTAAGATATATCATGTTGAATTTTTATTTAAATCATCTAAAGATTATGTTATCAAAATACTACGCATTATTTCTAAAGTTGTAAACGATGCTATCAGAACATAAATATAATGTGTACATTAGGGTCAGCCGATAATTTTTTTTTATCCGAATTTTAGAATGGAAGTGGTCTAAAAAGTTGCCCTTTGAATTACTCGAAATGCAAAAAATATCAAAAAAATATTCGATACTATTTTTGGCCCTCAACCAGAGCTTGAAGTTTTTAAAAAAGTCGATTTTTTGCACTAAACCGGCTGTCATTTCGTATTTAAGTTAGAACATCAGTCCAATTAAAGTTTATAATGTGCACTAAACCTTATTAAATAAGCATCTAAGGGCGTGAGTGGTACTTTGTTCGTAATAAATGGGCAGCATTGTTTTAATGAGCCATTGTTTTCGTCAATATTAGCCCGGCGGTCAACGGAATCAGTTCCGCGGAGTGTAAACTTTTTGCATTCCGGTAGTTCGAATTTGTCATGTGGTTAAATCATATCTTTACTTACAGTTTTTTTTATCAATATAGATAATTAACAAAATTTTCAGACAGTGATAAACTTCAAAACTCGGTTAAGGGCCAAAAGCAGTATGGAATATTTTTTTAAATAATTTTTACGTTCAATGTGATCCAAAATGCAAATTTTTAGACCCCTTTCAGTTTGATGTCTGAAAAAAATAAAGAAAAGAGAAAAGGAGAGAAAGGAGATGTTTCTTCAGACATGATTTAAACAGACATACTGTAGTAACATTTTTGATGGTGGACAGGAGATCGGAGATGATTCCGAGCCGCATGAACACTATATGAGTTAGAGAAGAAAGAGGAAGCATGGATGGGTATTAAGAGAGTGCTTTGAGAATTAGAACGGAGAGTTAATCCATGAACTGAAACGCGTTGAAAATTTTCACGGAGGTATGTAGGAGCGTTAGAACTATTTGATATCTCATAATATCTTTTATTTATTTGTATTTCCTATTTGTAATCTTTTAAAAGTGTAATTGCATAGGTTGTTTATTTTTTATTTATTAAATGTATTTTATGAAGGCCCATTATCACATACACAAGCAGTAGGAAATTGCGTATAATCATTTAATCTTGCTGATAAAAGCCTCTTTAATTCTCTGACCTTGAAATATTTGTTGTAATTCATAACAGTACATAACTTTAATCAATGACACTTGTGAACAGGTGTTCACAACGCAATAATGTTTGTTAGTGAAATAATATAATTTTGCTTCCGACTTACAACTGGGTTTTTCGACCTATACTCTAAATGCTTGGCCATAGTAGCGAAGCGTTTGCAATGGGCCAAAACTTTGTCCTAGGGAGTCCTAGTCGAGAAGGCTATCTCCGCAGGGCAATGGCTTTCTACCGTCGAGCACTTTATCGTGCATCCGTTTTCCCAGCGTTCCGCGTTTAAACTACGGTCGAATTGTTGTACTGTCCTACTTTATATTTTCATGTCTGTTGCGTGGTCTTCGTGTAGAGTTCCCATTTCAAAATAAAGGGATACCTGTTCGGGCTACCTAAAATGCCTGATTTTTCAGAAAAATGCCTGTCTATAGTAAAATGAAGTAAAAAAAAACAATATTTTAAAATCATACAGTAACTGCCATATTTTTTTAGATGACGAGTTTTTTTTAACAGTTCTTTTTTTTCTAAAATGCAAAAGTATAATTTTTTTCATTTTCTTGTCACGAATATTGCTTGAATTCAAAAAGTCCCAGAGCAACGATGGCCGCACGCCTGTCTAATCCTTTAAACGCCTGTTTTATAGTAACCCTATCCTCGTGTGAACTTTGCTTTACTTTAATATCTGTAGATACTAGATAGATACCCATCATATTATTATCTTCGCCCAAATCGACAAAATTTTCTCGCCGTAATATGCGTACATATGCGTATTTCATGTAAAAAATTTGAAGTAACGTCGTGTCGGCTTCTCCTTTTCACTGCCCGTGACGATTCTTAAGTAAAACATAAAATTTTCTCGGATTTATTCCCACACTAGACAGTATTCAAGAAGGTCTCTTATGTCTTTCATGCTATAGCTTACCTAGATCATAGTAAATCAATATTTTATGTGATAACGCCCCCATAAAAGCAAATACTTGTCACGAGAAATGAATAAAACGTTGACTCGGAATGTTGTTTTGTCAACTTATTAAGAGGATATTCGGTGTAGGAGCAACTTGATAAACAGATATTCGAATATATTTATTCTTACAGAAACCTCTCCAAATACTGTGTAAAAACTGCACGTCGGACTGATTATGCCTAGCTAAAATCGACAAAATCGAGGTCTCATAGTACCGTTTTCCGCACCTCAAAACTGGATCGAATTTGATGTATTTTTCAAGAAAGAGTACCGGAAAGAAATTTTCCTTGTCGGCACGTTTTGATTTACAATTTTTCTACTAACAAAAAACAAACGATAAAGACACTCAATAGTTGGTTAAAAAAATCACCGCTCTAGTGCCATAATCCAGGAAGAAAATACGCTAATACGTTTATTTGAATAAAGTCAGACCGAGTATCTTTTTCTTCATAACAGCTCAATATGGGTATCTGTTTTCTCAAACCTTGATAAACAATATATACACATAAATAGATGTCGATCGGGTGATAATGTTCAGCGGCCTGACTAGTCTTTCAATCGACATAACCAGAGCCAGGTTAGTTCTGGAAGCCGGGAGGTAAAACGGTATGTGCTGACGCTGTCGAAGTTAACCACCAGGAACATATAAATTCTTTCATACAATACCACTTAAATAATTAATCAAGATTAGTTTAAAGAACATAGCAACCATCAATCGTTGATTTTTTTTTGTTTTATAAATTTATTGCATAAATAAGTACACATAATTAATACCAGGGAATCTATATAACTAGTGAATCAAAAAATGAATACGGAGCGTCCTCTGATTAGAATATTCTCCATCTAACATGGTTCAGCCTGATCTTTTTTGTTTTAAATATCTTGATGTCATCATAAACATGAAAAATCAACGTCATCATAAAATACAGTATGCACATAACATATTCACAATTTCTTTGTATATTAGTGTAGGACACCCATGCACACACCAAAAAAATTGTTTACACTTAAGATAATAATTTAAATTATGTTTGATGTAAAAAATGAAAAAGATGTATATAATAATAAAATTAGTTGAATATCGGCTTCTCTCAATATTTATATGACTTTTGACATAAATTTACATACATTGTCATGAAAAATATCAACCTCTGTAAATCATATTGCTCGCATATTCTAGGTACTGTAGATTGTTTTAAATAAATTGTTGACGTGGTGTCTGTAAATCAGAAGATTTTGTCTTGTCGGTCTAGATGGCATCGTTATATCATCAATAAATAAAGAAAATAAAATTTATTAGATTATGGAATCTATTTTTAAATGTTCAAATTATTGTGATTATTCGTATTTAATTACTTTCTTTGCTTTTGATAACCTTTCGTCTATCGTTATACTCCGAATTTAGATAATACTTCAGAGTTTAATTATTTTTTTAGCACGGAAGTGTATGTTCTTTACAGTAAACAAACCTTGTTAATTTTTTAAAATTATTACGCCGAATAAATCATTTTTGGTCTTATCAGAATCTCAAATACTTAGCTGACACTCTTGTTATCACTTCTGATAGGCAATGAAGGCCAAAACCCAAAACATTTTTTGTACGCTGTTTCTATTTCTTACTTCCCGTTATCGAAGTATTACGTCTCAATCTAGTTTACTTATCAACAAGTTAACGTGCTTTTATCAATTTTTCGGAACACTTTTTGATACGAATGTCGCCACAATGTATTTTATATGATAACTGTGATTAATGTATTCTAGACTATTTGGTGTTATCATCATATTCCCATAGCCGTAAATAATAAAGCTATTGAATAGGGAATAGAGAATATGGGGTTTCATCTTATCCCTACTACCTACGTAAAATAAGCCAGCTATAGAATGCAGATTTGCGCATGAACTGTATCTGCCGACCCGGACGGGACATTCGGGAACAATCAAAATTTTAAAACCCGGTGACTAATTTTATTTAGATCGACAGTTGTAGACCCTGCGCAAATCTAAAGACATATGGGAATTTAAAGCATGTCAATGCGATTTACAAAAATATTAAATAAAAAAATAAATATTGGCGTTCTTATAATTAATTTACCCAAATAATTCAATTTTGGTGGATACTTTCAATGAGTTGTAAATAACTCACCATTAGAAAATGGAAATCTAGTCGGGGTAAAGTGGGGTTCGAACCTAGGTTCTCTGATCCGTGAGTCCGCAACACTAGCCACGGGACCATAACCTGATTTCAATTTTGGGAACATTTTCAAATACCTGCATAGTCGTAAATAACCGAGCTAAAAATTGAGAATCAAGTTGGCACATCGACTGGGTTACTAAAATGACATGTAACAAAATACTATAATGAATAAATGGCGAACTCCGTGGCGGCTTGACTCGCAAACGGACGGTTCCGAGTTCGATTCCCGGTGAGAACACAAAAATGTAATGTGATTTTTCTCAGGCTTGGGTGTTCTGTGCTGTAATTCACCACTGTAATTGGGCCTCCTGACCTGCTTTGGTGCAAAAAAACGCGGTTCTGCAGCACTGGTTTGAACCTAGGAATTCTGATACAGTCTGTAGTCTGTGCAGTATAGTCTTACGCTTTGAAAACTAATTTATTTTTTGAAGGCCATGTTTGGGTAGTTAGGTTCTAGTAAATTATCTAATATTTTATAAATTAACCGGAATATTTGACACCAGAAATCACATCCTTTTTCGATATCGCACATATCCTATAATTTATTTTAGTAGGTAAGTATTAATATTAAGGTCATTGATGTTGATTTTATTTAAAATTTATAATTTTGATCGAATTATGTGCGTAGAAAAAATAAATTACTCATGTATTATATTTTCGCATGTATTATATATAAGCGCTCTTGAGGTGATCAGCGCTCTTGAAGTGATTTTCACAGAAATTGTGCGATATAAATTATCGAACTATAATACTATTATAATGTACAGTTTTTTCAATTCGCGTATCTGCGAACAATGCGAACACATACCTTCTCAATTAAAAATATTTAGTCAAGAAAATAATGTATCTAACTATGATGGTTTTAACACTTCATAAATAATTCTTGATAACTTTTTAAATTATATTAACATAATTTACCAATTCACGCGGTGTATAAATGTTATTTTTACGATATTTTAAACATTTCCTGTGCAAAATTTTATCATTTATCTTCGTGAAGCCACTGGCCGGAAGTCGCTTCCTTGTTATTGAATAATTTCGTTATCTGGCAAGACAACAATTCGGTTCCCTCAACCGCGATAGATCCTCGGTTACTTCACAATTCATTCACAAATATTTAATCATATACAATAAACACGTACGTTGCCCTTGATACACCAAAGAAAACGATAAAAAACCCTTTCCTCTTTTCAGAATTGCGGTTTGGTGAAATAAAAGGATTTAAATCATTGAGATATGACTTGAAACTTGAATCTAACACGGTTATTTCCGCTCAAATTAGAGACAAGTTGATGATTGTGGTCGCTGTAATGGAACTAAGGATGTGCTCAAGATAATCCCCCGTTCATTATGCAATACGTATTGGTACCTTGGACATTATTGTTTTTGGCCTTTCTGCCCGTGCATAGAATCAGCGTATGTATGCTTCGATACAAGTTTCAGAATTTCCTCAATTTCTGGCTAGCTTGATTTTATAATTTTAAAATAAAACCTCGTTTGTCAATCAAAGTAAAACGCCCTCTTTTCATTGAAGATTTTTCTATCAGAATCTTTCGCGTCTAATTCTTTACCTGCTTGGATTGATTAATTTCATAAATCCCTATTTTAAGGTAATTTCTACAGTAAACATTCGCGTATCTGTTTGAACTATGAACATACGCAATAAAAAAATATTTATACGGGGAAATAATGTATCTAACTACGATATTTTAAGTACTTCATAAATAAATCTTAACGGTTTAAAAAAATATATCGACATAATCTGCTAATTCATGCTGTATATAAATGTTTTATTTTGCGATACTTGCTTTAAACATTTCAACTCTTCAAAAATAATTTAAAAGTGGGCAGTAAAATAAAGAGCCTAATTCTTTTCAAAAATTACGCTGTGTAAAGAAAATATATTGATACGTTCATACACAAGTCCGTATAATCATGCATTCAACGCACGTCTTTTTCTACCTTTCATATTTTTAAATACTTCTAAAATTGCAAGCTGCTTTATGAGGATTGAAGCGGCAAAAGATAATGTTTTTTTTTAAATTCACTGTTTTTATAATTAAAAAGTGTAATCACTGGTCAACATGATTTTTGTCTCACGAGTACCAATATGTGCACTAAATCCAGTTTTTTATCCTGTTTTCAAATATGTATTCGAAATTTCTTTATCACCCACAAAATTTCATTTAAGTTACGGACAATACTCCCGGATTCATGTACATCAAACAGAAATTTCGTAAAATTAGTGATGCAAAAATTAATGAGGGAATATTTGTAAGTCCACAAATACGATCACTAATGCATGATGAAAAGTTTGAGGAACTATTGAATTCACTGGAGAATGCAGCTTGGCAAGCTTTCAAAAATATTACTCACAGTTTCTAGGCAAGTTGGAATGTTTGAATAGCGTGCAGTTAAGAATGAAGAAAGTATTAAAATGCTTGCATTTTGGAAGCCTTATGTGATGGGGAAAAACAGATATATGAATTCAGGAAAAAAAATACTATCAGAATTACATATTTTATTTCTGATAAAAAAACTTTTTTTTGCTGCCCAGTGTTATTTGCCATTTAAAAATGTTTTGAAAAAGCTTTACACAAGAAGTTTAATAAAAAAAACTGCCGATACGTTTTGTTTACTTTACTGAATAATAAATAAAATACAGTAAATTAACTCTTTAACTATATACATTTTTGCAACAAAGGGGGTAAACTGTTTTTGAGATTGAAGCAGCCAATGACAGGTCATAAGCCCTGTAAATGCCTAGACTTCTATATTACCTTCTCAAGAATGTTTTCCTTCTCTGTTCCAAAAAAATCAATCTAAATTACTCCCGAAGGAGGAAATCCAGCCTGTCAAACAAACATTTGGACGTACTCGAGTTATTGATTTAAAAAAATTACTTTTTCCATTCCTTATTTTTTGACATTTTTGGAAACATAATTTTTACACAATTATAAGTTGGTATGATCTATAAATTCAGCAGTGATTTTAATAATATTGTACTAAATAAATTTACCGGGAAAACTTTATGCACTCTGTTTAGCTATGATTGTTTTTATCGAATTGGTTTATACGTGAGGTTAATTTTACACGCATGGCTGAGCACTGAGCTCTCATAGTGCAAGTTGTAAAATGCAGCTATGTGATTGAGTTCACCGATCTGGCATTGTTTATGACTTACAGCACACGGTCGGGTCACGAGCTTTTACTTCATCGATGCATATATTACCACCACAGTGGTTTCCTTTTCCTGGTCAAATTGCATCATTTATTTCCAGTAATTTCAGGAAAATTATTCAGTAAGTACTAAAATTTAGTCGATAAGTAGATACTGGAAAAATATAAAAAATACAAAATGTTGTACAGCTTTAAGTTTTTTATTTATTTATTTATTTATTTACGGACAAAGTCCATTATAAACATTACAATTAAAAGAAATTTTTACAAAGGAATAAAAAAATATAAGGAACAGAAATAAGCAGCAAAGACAGATGATAGATTTTTTAGATTAAGTAAAAAGCATAGGCTAACTATACAGATTCTTTAGCTGATTTGTAAAGAAAGACATCCTTACACCATAATAATCAAGATCTTGATGATCGTTCACCCGCCTGATCATTCTGGGCAAAGGCGACTGTGCACCATAATTGGTCCTGTAGTGACCGAGGAAAAGCATTTCATTATTTCTTAGTCTACGGGTGGGAACGTTAAAAAGAATCTTTTGCAAAATTTCAGGGGCATCAATGAGACAGTTCATAATTTTATACATGCAGATTATATCTGCAATGCATCTGCGTTTTTCAAGACTTGATATGCTTAAAAACCTCTCCATATCATAATATAAATAGTCTCCTCTTTCCAATCCCATCTTCCATGCAATTTTTCTTATAAAACGATGTTGAACTGATTCAAGGCGCTTGATATGAACAGCATAATGAGGGGACCAGATTACAGATGCATATTCAAGAATAGGGCGAACTAAAGAGCAATAAAGTGTTTTAAGTGTAAGCATACTTTGGAAATCAGACGTAGTTCTATTAATAAAGCCTAAAATTTTTAAGGATCTGTTTACTATATTATCAAAGTGTTCCAGAAAAGTTAGTTTATTATCTAGGATCACTCCAAGATCTCTTATAGAGGTGACAATCGAAAGAACTTGGCCATTAAGTTTATAATCAAAAATAAAAGGATGTTTACATTTATGGTATGAAATAATTTTGCATTTATCGATGTTAAGTTCCATGTTATTAGTTTTGCACCAAGTATGAAATGCATTTATGTCTTCTTGGAGTCTGACACAGTCATCAATATTTTTAATTAGCTTAAGTATCTTGTTATCGTCAGCAAAAAGCCAGAATTTTGTAAAAGAAAAAACATTAGCAGCATCATTAACAAACAGATTAAATAGAAGAGGGGCCAAGTGGGCACCCTGAGGTACACCAGAAGTTACTAGGAAGCTATTTGATATGAAGTTATTGATTTTTACACTTTGTTTTCTATGTGAGAGGTAGGATTTTAAAAACGATAAAAAGGGATCTCTAATGCCTACAGCACGAAGTTTAGCACATAAAATGTTGTGATCAACTTTGTCAAAGGCCTTGGAAAAGTCTGTATACAGTACATCAGCTTGAAGATTATTCTCGAACGCTGTAAAAATAGTATCAGTAAAAGAAAGCAAATTGGTCGTCGTTGATTTGGCTGTCCTAAATCCATGCTGCTCCTCAATCAGCACATTTTTAAATATAGGTGTTATTTTTTTTGTAATAATTGATTCGAATAGTTTAGGTACAGGAGATATCATTGAAATGGGTCTATAGTTAGTTACGTTTTTATATTATGTTGTTACTGTACTCCTTTGGAATCAATGTTTTCTTTTCACCATTACCCTGTTTTTTTTACAAAATTTCTCCTAAAATATAGGTTCACGAAAGGATTGCTTGTATTTATTTGTTGACAAAGCCAACGCAGTTTTACAACAACTTAAATTTATAAACAAATCAACACCAATCGATTATCATAGATATCACATGATAGGTACTATGCTTCCGTATTTACATCTATAAAATATTCTTCATCTCTGTTGTTGTAAATAAAATGTTAGTCGTAATAATTCTCTGGGAGTAAAATGAACTGCTTGTTAAAAAACATTTAGACAAACTCAAAATATTATTGATAAAATCAAGAAGTATGAAAATTAAAAAAAATGTTTTTAGGCGCTGCGCTGTTTAGTACCTATGTACGTGCGTCAATAAAGGTGTCTGCTCGTTAACTTCACGAAAATCTACGGATAGAAGAATTGAAGAAATATGCATGTTAAAACATCGGCAAATTGGTGAAGTTGTACAGTTGTAAAGTGGGCACTTTAACCTACCAATATCGGGTTATAAGCCCCATTAATGTGTTGACTTCCATATACCCTTTTCTTAAATGTTATCCATCTTAATAACTCCCTAGGGGGTTAAATCCATAACCAGTCTAAAAAAAATTGAACAAACTCATAACAGTGTTGATTTTTCGATCTTCTTTTCGCTATTTACATTCTTAGTGGGAGGGGGGTCAGTGCTATGTAAGCTCCTGACGTCACTGCGACCTGTGAAGATCTCTTGTGACGGGATGCAATCTACATACTTTGATGAACTTATCTTTAAAGTTTAAAGGCAGGGTGACATTGTTGTATCGTGTTGTGAATCGGTATGTTGGGGAGCTGTCTGTCGTATGCCACTTCAACGTCTTTTATATGGTCAGAATTACACTGTTCTCGCGTGGTGTGTCGTAGCGCCCCGTGTCGTGACTGCTTCTGATGACACTCCAGCTACCTTTATGGGTGTTTATTTTTAACGAAAACCATTGCCATCCCACTAAACGACTCGATAGACCCAGCATCCCCAATCTCTTTCAGCAACGCATAAAACATCTTTAGTTCCATAGGATATATCTAATATATCTTAATGGGGAAGGCGAAACAAACTTAGGTTTAATGTTTCCAAGTGTTCGGTCACGTCCTTCACTAGAGCCCAAAAAACTCTATTTTTTCTGAGATTATGATGAGCATTGGTTTGTTTATTCCTGATAATTACCTAAGACAGCGTCACCGTAGATTGTTTCATATTCCAATATACAGGACCAACCTGCCTATGGTTATGCCTGTTGGAAGGGCTACCGGTATGCTGAATAACATCGCTCTGGATATTAATCTGCTCCATGTATCCGAAGGGGTTTTTGGGAGCAGGATTCTCCTACTACTTTGAAATGAGTCTCTTTCATGTATTTTTTTCTTTTTTTATAATATGTACCTATTGAATATATGTTTGTAATGTATATTTTATATTTAAAATAAATTAATTGAATTGAATTGAATGATA
>NW_028277937.1:0-120755 GCF_059751315.1 Micrasema longulum
TGTGGCTGATGTCACGGACTCATGGATCAGAGGTCGATGATTCGAACCCCACTCTACCGCAACTTGATTCCCATTTTCTAAAAGTGAATTATTTGCAATTCGTAAATGTCCCCCAAAATTAAAATATCCGTGAAAATCATAAAAACGCAAATATTTATTTTTTAATTAAATAAAAAATGGTTTACATTGTCGTTTGCTGCCATTAAATAATTAAAACACTAACACAATACAAATCAATCTACGTTTCGTGTGGATTTTTAGGATCGTCTGAAATAGATCTTATAAAGAAGAATTCTTTAAAACTTTACTGAAATTACGCGCAATTTTTTTTATTTTAATTTCTAAAGAGTCAAGTTCTTTATTGATAGGCTATTTTTTGTGCAATAAAGTGCTAGGCTATTTTTTGTGGGATTTCAATGATAATTTATTTACTTAATGAATAAACAAGTTAGCCATATAAGTTGATCTATTTGAGTTGGCAAATTTGCCGACTGTCAAGCAGCTTCTTTTGACAACTTTTATTCAATTTTTATTTTACACATCCGCTCCTAAGTAGAGCATGTGGATATCACCAGACGCCTTCAGGAGATCGTATCGTCAGCCAGCACTCTCACCTCCTCTCAGTTGATTCTGCGTTCCTTAGTTCCGTCGAATAAATCCGAAAGATCGTCACCGACGGCCTTCCAGAAGGGCGGGAGCCCGCAGGTGTGAAGAGGCAACATCGGTTAGGGATCTACTAAGGCTTTCGCAGCATGTGTCTAAGCCAGGTCCACCTTTGCACCCTCAAAATGCTCATTACAGGAGGCTGCTGCGTCCGTTCGCTGACCTCATTGTTGGTTATGAAATCGAATCTTAACACTTAATCTCAAAACTCTTTGGAAAGGTGTCAAGATTCGCACCCACATCGGAGTCCTGGCATTATACAAGTGTTGAATAATCAGCATTTCGATTTGACCGAGTATAGACTAGAGTTCCAGACAACACGCACCATGTCAAAAGTTGCTCCAGCCATTTCTAGATGGGTTGTTAGCTCCTTGTGCATGCTTCCATCCTCGGTTATGTGAATTCCCAAGTATTTAAAAGCTGTCGACTTTCACAATCCTCTGAGCTTTTTTATGGAGAGGCTGATCAGGGTCAGGGCAGGATTTGTTGCACGCAATATGAGTGTTTTTTACAGTAATTAAGACAACTTTTGGTCTGTACTAAAATACAGAACACAGTATAGTGTTTAAAGTCGTACTGCAATTGATATCAACTAACGGCTATCGCCGACTGTTAAGCTAGGGTTTCCTAGGACAGCGGTGCCCGTATCTTAACGGCCGTAGTGAACGGTGATGCGGTGGACTGCCGTTTTAACGGTGACTAGAGTGTGGTTTCCTAGGAAAACAGTGTTAAACGGTGTTGATAACACCGTTTTCATAGGAAACCACTCTCTCGGCACCGTTGCGACGGCTATCCACCGCATTACCGTTCACTACGGCCGTTAAGATACGGGCACCGCTGTCCTAGGAAACCCTAGCTTTACGTGCTAGAATATTCGGTCCTTTAGGCCTCACTTGATCGGCCCTTCGGGTCTTAGTTGATTAATTAGGATCTCGGGCAGTGGAATTTCACCCATTGGGAAAATGAAATTACAAGACAAACATAAAAGTTATGCTGCATTTGATGTCTTGTATCTCCAAGGATAAAGGAAAAGCTAGACTTAATCTCTACCCCCAATTTGGTTCCCATTTTCTAATAGTGAGTTATTTATGGCCCTCAAAATAAAAGTATTCGTGTAAATCATAAGAACATAAATTTTTCTTTTTGAAAAAATAGCAAAAAGAATAATCAGTCACTCAGAATAATGCTACCAAAACCACATAAAATTTATAAATATCCCGGCGGCCTCCGTGGGGTAGTGGTTAAGACGCATGACTCACGGACGGTAGGTTCCGGGCTCGATTCCCGGCGAGAACAAAAAAAATCTAAAATAAATGACGCGTGTCCCTATTAACGAAAAAATGTTTGATCAACCAGCTCATAGCAGGCAAGCCAGCGTTTGAGCGGGACAGCGTCTGTCGGGTCCGCTAGTATATATGTATATATATATATATATATATATAATTTAAAAAGTCTTGACCTCACACATAAAACTCCTATCTTGTCAGGACCAGAAACGAACCGTGTGTTATGTCAACAAATATGTAGGTAATTACAAAAAAAACTTTTCCGGACTGTTTTGTTCGTAAAGCTGCTAAATAATGGTTGATCAGATATTTTATAGCTTAGTTAAATTGTGCAGTAAAAGTAGGCCGCGGACTGCAAGGTTTGAGAAGAAGTGTTCTAGACAATTCTCTAGGTTTGGAATTCTTGGGCGTCTTTCAGTTATTTCCCCACCGTAAGAAAATATTTGGCAGTAGACCATAGATTGATATTATTATAAGTCAACGAATTTCCTTTCCGCAAATACGAACCAACTATGTTTGTAAGCGGTAAGTAGGTACCGATAGAGTCACTACGCCCAGCATACATATGGAGTCACGGTAGAACGCTCAGGGCTTTACTCATAAACTTTGTACAAAGTTACGCCTGGGCATAGTGGTAGAAAACGGATCAGAATACTATCCCTATTATCATCATCATTCCCTTTCCGCACCTAATGGTGCATAGGACACCGTATTGGTACACCAATCGCAGCGTATTTTGATCATTTTTGTTACATTCAGGTAAGATGATCAGTCTCAGATCCTTATTATAATGGTAGAATAAGGATAGTATTCATATCTTTATTCTACCACTACGCCTAGGCGTAACTTTATACTAGGTTTATAAGTAAGATCGTCAGAGTAATAATTCACTACCCGCTAAATGTTTGCCAGGCTAGATTTACCGCTGAATACAAACAAGTTGGATATCGTGATATAATTTAATACTATTATTATTTTTAACAATTATTTATTTATTTTATTTATGCTTTATTTGGTTAGTTCATAACATCTTCAGAACTAATATAAACTTTTTATAACATTACAATTTTTTTGTCAAAATTTCTCAATAACATATTTTACCAAATCAATTAAAAATATTTCGATATTTTCTATCTCCTTTATTTCTTCAGGTAACTCATTGTACAGCTTCAATCCCTTGTACAATGAGTTTTGAGATTCTGTTTTTCTCCTCATTGGTAATCTTATCTTCATTTTATCCCTTGTTTCATATGTATGGCATTGTTGGATAAATTTTATTATTGTGTTTATTTTATTGATCTTCTTAATTATTTTATGCATAAAAATTGCTACATTATATTAAATTTGCTGCATTACTGTGAGCAAGCCAATTTCTTTGGGCATTCTTTCCATATTAGCCATCGCCTTATTTTGAGGAATTTGTATATTTTTGTTTGGCTTGGATTCAAATGTTAGAAGAAAATACAATTGATAATATGCTTTTGCTCACAGACATCTATTCTTTATTGCACCGAGTGTTCAATGTTTCGGAAGAGCGTATTATGCTCTCAAGATCAAAAAATATTTTCAAGAGAGGAGTTAAGGACAGGATTTTCCTTAATGGGAGGGATTTGAGTGGGAAACTCCTTGATGATTTTCCGAATGTTTCAGTTTACTGTTAACCATATTTATGTGGCATATATTTGTTTTTTTATTGTTATTATTATTATTGTTGGGTTTCTGATCCTTTAAAATATTTGTGATTATATACTCACGTGTCTGTGTCAACTAATTGCTCGTCCCAACTCAACATAGGACTTTTAGTCCCATGGAGTTGGGACTTATGTCTCAAATAATGTGTAATAAACTGTCTTTAAGTAAATAAATAAATAAATCAAATAAATCCACATTAAAGGAGACAGGTAAACTAAAATACAAAAAATTAAGAAGAAATTCAATCACTATTTAAGTAGTTTTAATACATACAGTGTCCACACTTTGGGCCACAACTGTATAGTGAGTACTAACTGAATAACTGTTGGCCCTTTTCACACATGCCACGCAAATCCATCCGGCCCGGTAACTTTACCGCGTTCATCCTACAAACGCTTACACAACGTGTCAGCTTTTGTAGGGTGAACCCGGTAAAATTACCGCGCCGGGTGGATTGGCGGGGCATGTGTGAAAAGGGCCATAGGTAAATAATAACACCGATCATAGGTAATGATAAAAAATTATATGCGTTTGGGTTTCCCTGCGATTGCCTTTAGTACTTTCATATCTGACGTTCTGAGCAGTTATTAGGTTTTTCTATTTGGTTTTTCTACTTGGTTTTTCGTAATTTTTATTTTTTCTATATCTATCCTCGCCTCTGTTGTGTACACCATGATTTGGTCTGACACACGTTTTGTATTTCCGAATTATGTTTCCAATAATCATGTGCTCATTGTACTATACGACATTTCTTAGGCATCCAGATGTTTACTAACTGAGATGGATATGTTCTCATCATCACTAGCCAGCATTATCTGCATGGCATGTGACGTTAATGACCTTATCTCCCTAGTAGATTCACTATTTTTTTTTTATTCTTAAAAGAGTTTTTTTTATATATTTATTCTGCTTGTATAAGAAAAGGTTTTAGGCGTATATATTGATGCGCCATATTTAGTTATAAAGGTGCTAAACTTGCTTTGTTTCTTTGTTGTTCTCAATATGCGTTTTTTTTGTAAATTTTAATATTATTTATGTCCCGAATCAAGGATTTGTAACTCCTGGGAATGTAATTTAACGTATTATACTTGTAAAATACTTTGTGTTGTATGATTTATAAATAAAAAAATAAACAAAATAAATAACTTCAAAATCTCTTCTTCAAAATCTTAGATGAACTTAGTATAGCAGTAAAGTGTATACGTATTATATTACCCTGATTTGTTTTAAAGGTCTTGTGACCTCTTTTCAGATTCGCACATGGTATAAACAATTTTTTTTAGCTGCAATAATCGGTATTTTTTTTTTATCTTTGTTTACAAGAGATTCGCGTATTTTTGTTTTTTGAATTTACATTTACTGCTTTCAATGCCCCTATCGCCGTCAGAGCAACCTAAATATATACAGTAAATTTGTCTGTCACCCTCACTCGCCGGTACTCTCAATAGGTGAGCCACCTCAGTGCATCAAGTATGATAGTGTAGGAAACATGAAATATACTCTTTTAGTTCGGGATCGGTAATGTGGCCAATCAAATCAGTGTACACGTAGACGTATGTATACATAACATACAACATAATTGAAGGTAGTCGTAGCTCGGCCGGCTCGCCGCAGCGCTGTAGCGACTAGCGACGAGTCTCATGTTGCCTGTAGCCTTCACATTCCGCGATTGATCTTCGTCAGTAGTCAGTAGTCAGTACCACGTCCAACTACTCTGTCTGGCAGCAATTATATTATGGATTCCAAATATACCAAGCTGATTACTCTGTTCGGTAATGTCATTCCGTTATGGATTCCAATGTATTGTTTTAGCTAATCTCGAAGAACCACACAAGCTTCGTGTAAAATTGTTTTATTTTATTAATACTTGACTCTCTTTAAAACGCACTTAATGCTTCTGTGGCAGTATGTTGAATTAAATTTACCGACTGAAATCTTTCCTCCGCCAGTTTCATGTTTTATTTCCATACATAAGTATCGGCACTATAACTCCGTTGTGAACTGCTAGAATAGCTTCTATTGACATTTTTTTATAAGTAATTACTGTACTTCGTTTCCCAATTGATAATATTGTCTTTAAAAAATAATATACCAAGATATGTTGCAATTGGTGACCATGTTAAGTACAATCGGGTTGTGGTCCCGTGACCAGTGTTGCGGACTCACGAGCCAGAGGCCCGAGGTTCAAACCCCACTCGACCCCAACGTGATTTACATTTTCTAATAGTGAGTTATTTACAACTCGTTGAAAACGGCCACCAAAGTTGAAATATTTATGTAAATTATAAGAACGCAATAATTTCTTTGAAAACAAATAAAATTATACCCTTTGTAATCTTTGCTCTTTGCATCAATAGATGCGGAAAACGATACAGATAGGAGACAAACAATATACAATTTTCAATCGAAATCGCTCAGCTGTATACATCAAAATCATCATTATTCCACGTCCACTCCTTAGTTGGAGCATATGGTGTCCACGAAGATCCTCCGGCCATCTCTGTTGACTGCCAGTTCCTGTGCATCCTCCCAAGTCAGGTTCGCGTCCCTAGTTCTGAAATGAACTGCCGACGTACAGTCAGCCGTGGACGTCCAGGAGGTCGAGAACCTAATGTCTTGTTAAGTAGGCAAGCGTGGTTAAGGCTCTCAGGAGGCATTCGCAGTACATAGCTAAGCCAACCGTATCGCCTCCACTTGATGACAGTTGTCACCGGAGTTTGCTGCGTCCGTTCTCTTATTACTTCGTTTCTTACAAAGTCAAACCACCGCACATTTAAGTTTCTTGTAAAACATCTATTCACGAAACTCAGAATTTTGCTATTTTGGGCTCTGGTGAGGTGCCACGAATCGCATCCGTACGGGAAAATATGTGTTATGCAGGCGTTATATAGGTAGCATTTGGTTTTCACTGAGCAAATATCCGATCTCCAGAGAGTCTTCATACTGTTAAATGTGGCGCTTGCTATTCCTAGCCGCACTCCCAGGTATTCTTTAAATCTGTCGTTTTCCGGAACATATACTCCCAGGTATTTGAAACTCTCAATCTATTCGACGCCGACGTCTCGGTCAGGAGATTTTGGGTAGCAAAGCACGGTGTGTTACACAGTACATAGGTTTTTGCAACATGTATTTTTAAACCCATGAATGCGGATATTCGAAGTACATATTTAGACTATCAACAGTGACCTGAAGATCTCAGACTAAATCGTTAGTAATTATAACCGCATCATCGGCATACTCTAGGTTGCAAAGTTTTTGTGAGTTGTATACACAAATCTAAAAGCTTTAGCTTTATGGATGTGTAATAACAAGTTTGCATATAAATCATTCAAATGTAGGCGCTTACACACGCAAAAATTGTATGTTTACTTGGTTCACCGACAGACACATTAACATAAAATGCTTTTTAAACATTTGAATACACTGTCCCTATTTATTTATACGAACTTTACCTCAAAGTAATAATTCACTCCTGCTTATAGAGTCGCTCACATGGATAAAAACCATTGTCGAAGTCATCACGAAGTTAGCTACAGTTTACAGCAGTATAACGACCGCAGGTACTCAGGTCGAGAATCGCAAGCGCAAACTGAAACTATCCGTTACACGTTTGTTGTTAAACCAAAATGCTATTGTTCTGTACAATAGAGCGAAAGGGCATCTATACAGGGTGTTCATTGAACCCTGTCACATCCGAAACCGCGAGGATCAGTATCAGCAAGAAGACATATTGGCATATTAAAATATTTTTTTTAGAACGAATAAAATTTAAAAAAATAAAATATAAAAAAAAGCAAATGGTTGCTTAATTTGCAGGGGAGAAACGAGGAGAGGGAGGGGGAATCTGATACTGCGTCGCGCTCCCCTCACTTCTCCCCTGCAGAAGTAAGCAACCATTTGTTTTTTTGAATATTTTATTTAGAAAAATTTTCTTTGTTCTAAATATATTTACTACTGATCCATATTGACCATACTGATCATTGTGGTTTCGGATGTGACAGGGTTTAAAGAACACCCTGTATAAGCGGGAGCGAATTATTACTCTGAGAACTAAATAATAATAAACTTAAGCGCCTTTTAAATATATTATTCATAAAAATGGGAAAACTAACAAAAGGATAAAACAAAATTTGAAGGGGATTATATTTATGATGAAAATAATAGATGAAAAAATATATTTACTGTCTTAAAACGGGGAAGCCATCCCTAGGTAAGGCAGTTTAGATGTTTTTTGCTCACCAGTAAAAAAATAAAAATTTAGATGTTTAGTTTTGCTACTCCATTAAACATATATATAACCAAATGCAAATTGCTGCACCAAATATGTAGCTATATATATAAAAATTAATGGTCATGCGGCATTTTTCACAAGTTTCGAATAACGAACGCGGAGCTTATTAATGGTTGGCGAACCTTGAGAGAGCTTGCAAGTTACAGTAGAAGTGAATAGCATACCTGGTTTTTGACAAGCTTCGAGGTGGGCGAGGACCGCCACTCGAAGAATTTATACACAAGTAGGTAGGCAGTGGGTATGTATAGTAATATTATACACTATTTGCGGCGGACAATGGACGTGCCTGAAGATTTCACGGCTAGACATTCCGGCGGCAAAGGAGCACTTTTTATTTCAAAACCTTGGGCCGATACCAGAATGCATCGACATACAACATCATAAAACGCAACACTGTATTGCACAGAGAGCCATATGAATGACTAATACGGCAGTTAATTTAGATTTTTTACATGTTTTTTCAAAGCAGGTAGGCACCTACATATCTATCAATTGAAATAAACATTATGGTAATGTACACAAATTTCGATTTTGTAAAAGGACACAATTTTTAGGTGTAATATAAAATAATAGTAATACAAAAATAATGTTCGCGAGTGAGAAGTTTTCAGTTGTTACTATAACAATCAATTAAATATTTTTTATTAATTATTTTAGTAACGGTGTCCTGACGAAGAGACAAGTACGTCTCGAAACCGGTAGACATAGAAAAGTCGGTTGGTGGTTATATAAAAACATTTAATAAATATTTGTTTCTTTCAAATTGTGAAATTTGTAGGTTTATTCACTTGTATTGGTTGACTTGTATAAATTTTGCAAAAAAATATTTGGTTCAATGATTCTGCCGAGCTAGTGTACTTGACTGGTAGGACAAAGATTTTAACCCGGGAGCAGACATTTAATTCCCGTGATATACATATTTTTAATATTATGATATAATATATTTATGCATGGATAAGGTAAGTAAAGATAATTATTTATTTTTCTCTGTTAATTTGTCGAAATATTAATATAAACAGTAGCCAACATTCCCATGAACAGCTGAAAAAGTTTCTGATTTAAATCAAACCGTTTTTTCTCCGATAATAGTTTTAACGCCTATATGTTCATGTTTTTTATCTTCGTTATAATTCTCAAAAACCCTTTTAATACCCATCCACAATTCCTCTTTTTTCTCTAACTCATATACAAAGTGTCCATGCGGCTCGACTGTGGAATCATCTCCCATCTACTATCTAAGATGTTACTACAATATCTCTGTTTAAATCACGTCTGAAGAAACATATTTTTTCTCTTCTTTAATCTCTCCTCTTTTCCTTTTTACCCTTTATTCCCTTTTTCCACTGAGTTATGGCATTGATTTAAGTTAATTTATATACAATTACAGTTATTTATATTTTCGTATATCTTTAGTTTTTTTTTGTTTTTATTGAATATATTTTGTAACATGAATATTTTAAATTAAAAAAAATATTGGTTGGTTGGAAGTAATTGCAATTTGGCAATAAGCCCGTCAATGTACAATTTACATTATGTACAAAATTAAATAAAAAAAAATGCTTTCATGTGAGGTTCGATTCCTGGAAAGGTCGATATAAAATATTGTTTTGAAAGGTCGTTTTACACTGCAATATGTCATTGTCTTTGGATTGAAATCGAAAGCATAAGACTGATCACCTTACTTTTATGTAAGAAATGATTGAAATACGCAGCATTTGGTGTACCATTGAAATTAGATGAAACGAAATAAGAATAAAGTATACATTTTTTAACAGGATAATAAAATATATTTTTTTATACAGGATGTTCTATAAACCCTGTCACATACGAAACCACGATGATCAGTATGGGCAAGAAGACATATTAGCACATAATTTTTTTTATTTAGAACAAATTTAAAAAAAAAAATTAAATATTTAAAAAAAAACAAATGGTTGCTTACTTCTGCAGGGGAGAAGCGAGGGGGGCGCGGCCGTGCGGTTGACGGTGTATCGCACTCCCCCATCCTAAGCAACCATTTGTTTTTTATTAATCTTTTATTTTTTTAGATTTTAAAAGTTCTAAAATTTTTTTTTAATGTGCCAATATGTCGTCTTGTTCATACTGATCACCGTGGTTTCGGATGTGACAAGAGTTTAAAGAACACCCCGTATAAGGAGCCTTTTTTTCATGAATAGAAATTAATCATGTTTATAAATCTTTCTGGCATGGTAATATTTTTAGTGGGAAAAAAATATAGTGACTCAAAAACTTGCAAGAAAACTAAAGATAAACGCCAACAAACCATACAGAGTTTTAAAAAAAGCATACCAACACGCCCCTTAAATGAAGAGTGCTAGCGTAGAAATGTGAGACGCATAAAAGTTACTCGTAAGTTGTCCTAAAAATATTTTTGTCGTAAATTTAACACGTTTTATATTTATGTGCTCAAATCGGTTAGTAGATGGGGTGTAATAAGGGTTCGCTGAATCTACTGTTCCCCCTGGTACAAAAATATAAACCATAAGGGTTCCATGTGAAGCCTAGTCCGTGGGTTTCAACTTGAAACACACCAAGTGCACGTGTGAGAATCTCAAAAATCTCCGTGTAACACATGTCGCGGTCGTAAGTTTTAAACTCCAACGGGATGCATACAATCAGGGAACTTAAAACGTCTAAAAGTGAACTGAATTAGTACGAGAATCGCAGATGGCCATTTTACTTAACAAACCATTACGCCGATTCCCAGTTGGATAATAAAAAATAATAATATTTCCCTGATTTATGTAGCGACATTTTTGTGAAAAATCACCTAAAGGGCGCTTTAAAATTGCGTACTTAAACTTACATTCTAACTAAGCTTAAGTAACATATTATATTTTATGATAGATAGAGAAAATAGAAGTGGAGTGTTTATAAAATATTGTATTCTTGTATTATAATATAAATACAAGAATCTGGAAGATTTGGAAATTTGCATTAAATAAACAATACCCCATTGTGTCATTGTGTGTTCATTCAACATTATTCCGATAAGAGAGGTATCAGGATATTTTTGACTAAACACACAACATGACGTTCATGTTTAGATTTTAGCCTAAAGCCGCATTAAGTACATATTGTATTTACAATATAATATTTTTGGGGAAAAAAAAGCTTTATTATTGATATTTAAAGCAGTAACTTTGTGGTCAAACATTTGACTAAATGTTATTAAATATTTGTCTATATTTATTTAAATAAGTGGTTTTATCCAAATATTGGGCTATGTATAGCGTGTGAGCTCGCCAATATATGACAGTAAAAAATTTATTGTCTTTGAATTTCCTAGAGTTTTAACCATCGAAAAAAAAGAAGATTGCAAATAAAATCAACAGACAATGGAAATTTGATGTGTATTATTTTTATAGATTGTTTATAACAGAAAAATACATAGAGAAATATGCATTTTTATTTTTTGTAATAAAAACAGTCTAGTAAATTCGAATAAATAAAAATACGCTTTATATTAACAATATTAATTAAAATGCAAAAATAACATTGAATACTTGAAAAATAAATATTACTAAGTGTTACAAACATAATTTAAAAAACGGATAGCGATTAAAAGTAAAAACTATATTTAGTTTAATTCTTATAGCGATAAATACATAAACATTATAAAACAGGAGTTATACAAATACAAAAATAATATTGTAACTAGG
This sequence comes from Micrasema longulum, assembly GCF_059751315.1. Classification (NCBI taxonomy): domain Eukaryota; kingdom Metazoa; phylum Arthropoda; class Insecta; order Trichoptera; family Brachycentridae; genus Micrasema; species Micrasema longulum. The sequence goes on from NW_028277937.1 coordinate 11,616, forward strand.
TGGCTACCTACACGGTTAAATTTCGAAACACCACGCAATTTCTTATCTCGGCTAAGCTATGTAAAATGAAAAAAAAAAAATTAAATTAATAATTTCATTACGTCATGAAGTCGCCCCTGGGTAGCGCCTGCTAACGTCAATCAACAAAAACATCCTCGTTTTAATCACAATATTTCGGCTACGCCATGAATCTCTTTTTTAAATAATTTCTCACGCCACAAAGTCGCCCCTGGGTAGCGCCTGCTAACGTCAATCAACAAAAACATCCTCGTTTTTATAACAGTATTTCGGCTACGCCATGAATTTCTTATAAAAAATGTCAAAACGTCACAAAGCCACTCTCTGAGTGTCGCTACTGACATCATTTACAAAACATAATTATTTGTGCTTTTTTCAGGTACGCAACATTTTTTTTAAATACACCTACCTAACCGATAAAATACTATTAGTAATTAAACCAAGGTGTGCTTTAAAGTTCCGTATGGCCAAATAATATTATTTATTATTAGAATATTATTGACATGTAGTTCAAGCATTGCTGCATTCACGTTGCTTTACTTCTGAGAGCTCAACTGCTATGTTTTTCTATGGTTATGTTAATGTCATCTGTCATGTATTGGCGAGCTCACAGGCTATACTTACGCCCAAATATTTGATAACATTTAATAAAATGACTAGTTTCGGCAACAACACGTTGCCCTCTAAAACAGTGAACAGATAAGTGTGATCATCATTCCCTTTCCGCGCCTAATGGTGCATAGGGCACTGCATTGGTACACTAATCGCAGCGTATCTTGATCATTTTTTGTTACATGAAGGTAGGATTATCAGTCTGCTGCAGGTACCAGTCCAGGAACTACGAAATATTCTGGTGTGAAAACACCCTTTAAATAAATATTTTATATCAACCATGCCAGGAATCGAACCCGAGACCTTTCGCATGGTAGGCAAACGCGCTGACCATTACACCACGAGGCCGACAGATTAGTGTAATGTAATATAATGCATTTATTTAGATAGTTGTACAAATAAAATTTGAACACCTAGTTATACCTTTAATTAAACAAAAAATATTTCATAAACAAAACATTGTTATAAAATCCACACGCTTTCCGATGACAATCTATCTACCTATATGGATGTTTGTTTTTAACAAAAATCATCGCCATCCCACGAAACAATGCGATAGACCCAGAATCCCAAATCTCTTTTGGCAACTCATTAAACATTTTAAGTACTTTATGATACATATTGTTTTAAGTTGCCTGGACTCTTGTTTTGGGTAGTCTGAAACCTTCACCGCCCCTCGTAGGATAGCGATGAATTTCGTTATTACGCTGAACATCACAAAACATGGATTTTGGCAATCATTTATTTATAAATTTAAATATTAACACCACAAAATTTAAAATTACTCTTTGCTTTACCGAAAACATGTGCGGTACCGTCAACATATGTTGAATTTTTGTATATCTTCCACATCTCAATATTGTCCTCATTCCCCTATTCTGAGCTCTCTGTATGACATTATATTGATTTTCAGTGCTCAGAAAGAGAACACTAGAACAATAATAACAATTACCCCCTCTCCTATCCTTGTGGGTATCGATAAGGATAGGAGAGGGGGTAATTGTGTATATGGCGGGGTAGGGGAAGGGGAGAGGGTAATTGTGTTTAAGGTAGGGCAAGACTTTAGAGATATTAAAAAATATTAAAAACAGGGTATTGACTTAAGTTTAATTGATTATTATTAATATTGAAATTTTGTTAGACGGCTTTTTTTTTCTAGAATTTCCAAATTATTTAGTTTATTAATTTTATTATTTAAATGTAATATTTTGATTCCGTCTTCAAAATTAAAGGAGTGGTTTTTTGTCAAAATATGCTGAGACATCTCATGTGTTCTCGTATTTTAATACTAAATGAACGCCGTGTTTATCCTTTTGTATAATTTTTATAAAAAGCTCGGCAATCGTGGAAAGTTACTTTGTACACCCCTAATTTATCCAATTTATTCGATTATCTTTAATAAAATCTTCTATATTGTGTTACAAATATCCAAAATATGTTAATGTACGAATTCATAATCAACATCATCATTCCCTTTCCGCACCCAATGGTGCATAGGGCACTGCATCGGTACACCAACTGCAGAGTATTTTAGTATTTTTTTGTTACATGAAGGTAAGGTAAAGCAAACCAGGCGAGAGAAGTGTGCTTGTCAATTTAATTTATGGATGCATCAAGAAAATAGGAAACTGGATGGCTGAAAACAGACTTACATTAAACCCATCAAAAACTAAACAACTATGGGTGGCTTCAGCCAGACGACAGAATTTGATCCAGGATACGGCCCTACCCAATGAAGGGAGTACCGCTTTACCCACCGTTAAACTACTGGGAGTTTTACTCAATGCTGACCTTTCTCTTGACGCTCAAATTAGTAGAACGATAAGTTCATGCTTCTACCAGCTGTGACAAATTTAATGCACACGCAAAAATTTGCCGGTTGATGCCGCCCGTCATTTAATAAATGCGTTTGTAGTGTCTAGAGTCGATTATTGTAATGGTATCTATGCAGGTCTACCAATGAACAAAATGCCTCGCCTACAATCTGTATTGAATGTCGCAGGGAGACTTATTTTCGGAATCTCTAAGTTCAGTCATATCACTCCAGTACTTCGGGATCTACACTGGCTACGTTTTCCACAGAGGGTCGAATACAAACTCTGTTGGCTTATGTATAAGTATTATTATAAGCTTATGCACAACTCTGCTCCGGAACATCTAAGGGAACTATGCATTCCAGATGAACTGGCTGACAGGCGTCTGACGCTTAGATCAGCTACGTCTACGGCGAGAGGAAAAGTTATTATACCTCTACGCAAACAGCGCACTAAATTTAGTGAACGCGCATTTGCGGTCGCAGGCCCTATGGCATGGAATGCTCTCCCAGCAGAGGTGCGAGGCTGTGAAAGTGAAGTGATGTTACAGAAAAAACTTAAAACCCACTTGTTCTCTAAATCATTTGAATAAATCCGTAGCATGTGACCACAAAATAAATTGTTTTAATTAAATTACAAGTTTAAAAGCTTCAATTAAATTATTTTAACAATAAAATCACTATGTAAAGCGCCCTTGAGGTATTTTATTACGAAAATGGCGCTATATAAGTTATCTATAATAATAATAAGGTGACCAGTATTGCGCCAGAGACTATGAAATATTCTAGTGTAAAAAGACCCTTCAAAATAAATATTCCATATTAACTATGCCGGGGAATCGAACCCGAGACCTCTTGCATGGCAGGCAATCGCGCTGACCATTACACCACGAGGCCGACACAGGGAATGGACTAATAAATAATCTTATTCTGGAGAGAACATCAAACGATCACGTAGAACAGAAAGAAGAAGTAAGGACCCGAAACACAAAAATGAACTTTAAGAAAAAAAATATCATTCGTTATTATTTTTTTTTAATACCTAAAACTTAGGTCAATGAATGTGATTAGACTATACGAACTCTAGAGGTCGGGTCGTGAGTTCGATTCAGGTCAAGAAAAACAGCGACGATTTATCGACTATTGCGGACTCTGAACCTGTGCCCCGAACACAATGGCAAGTTAACATTTATCTTCAATTTTATCTACAAAATTAAATTTTCTACATCAAAAGCAGAATATGCACTCATTTTTTTCTTCTAAACCTGTTTAATTATACGTTACCGACGAAGATACTTTAAATGTTCATGCAAATATACTCTTATACTACTTGGTTTTTAAATAGTTTTATTCGTTGATTGAATTTTATGAAATCTGAAGCGCTTTTTATTATTGCTTGCATCTTTATTGATTTTTTTTTTATCCGCCTCCACTCGTATGCAAAAGTTTCTTAAAAACAAAATATACGATTTTTTAAGTTTACTAGTTATTATAATTCTTACAGGAATTTCGGAAAGTATAAAATACTTATACCTAAGTAAATGAAAATCTAAGGAGTTATAAAACAACATAAATAATAATTTCAGGTGAATTAGCTGACAAACGTCTTATGCTTAAATCAAATACATCTAATTGATTGATTGAGTTTTTCTACTGACATTTCTTGAACTGCATTTTAATTATAATAATTAAAATACGTAAACAGTTTTATTCCACTTTTATTATACATATATATATAAAAGTGGAATAAATCTATATGGGTATTTTTATTTTTATAACATCTAATTGACTTAATCCGGAGCATATTGCGATGACAAAATGATTGATTTTACTAAAATGTTGAATTAAATATAATTTTTAATAAAATTAATAATTATATTCACATAAAAACTTTGTAAAGAGCCCTTACGCAAATGGCGGTATTTCATAATGATCCATAATAATAATAATAACATTATAGAATTCAAATGAATATTTAACTGGGCATAAAATATCATGGGCTTCACTTACATACTAGGGCCCCAAATAAAATAGAATGTTAACTGAGTTATCTTTGACTGTCTAAAATGACGATATTTGTGTACGAAAATGAGTATATTTGTATGTACATTTAAAGTATCTTAATCGGTAACCTTTAATTGAACATGTTTAAAAGAAAAAAAACATGCATATTCTGCCTTTCTATACAGAAAACTTAATTTTACTTTGTAGATAAAATTGAAGAAAAATGATAGCTTCCCATTGTATAAAGTAACGCCAAAGTATAGTGGTAAAACAAGGATGGAATATTATCCTTATTCTAGCACTATAAGGAGGGTGGTATTTCCATCCTTATTCTACGAATATGCCTAGGCGTAACTTTATACCAGGTAGTAAGGCTCTATACAGCTACGCTTAAGAAAACAGCCCCCGATTTCGCCGATTTTCCGCTCAGTTATGCCAAAAGGAAAATAAGAAGCATGACCCTTCAACTCTGGAACGATCGCTATTTGTGTGAGACAACCGGAAGTGTAACTAAAATGTTTTTCCCTACAATTTTTCATGCCTATGATTTTAGAAAAATGCAAAATGCTGGCTACGAACTCACCCAGATGCTTACAAGCCATGGTGGCTTCATGAGCTACCTGCATCGCTTCAAGCTCTCAGAGATCGACAGCTGCCCATGCGACGATGAAACTCCTCAAGATGTCCCTCACCTGTTGATGCATTGCCCCTTTTTCAGCTTTCAAAGACAACAGCTGGAGGCGCGATGCAGAGGCCTGGGTGAAGATCTATGCGACATCCCATCGCTGATAGGTAATAAAGAACTCACACGAGAGGTAGTATCATACATGATAAATATAGCGCAGGAAATTGGTAAAATAAACCAAAGTAGGGAACAAAATGCCGAACACTCCTCTAGTGGAACGGAAGGCCCGTTGACTACTGCCAACAGGCCGGCTTCTCCTGAAGAGTTTTAAGTGGTTTCCTCTCCACGTGAGCAAATGCTGAGAAGTTCCTGATTAGCCCACATTAATATATCCCTCCTGATCCCAATAGTTTAGATAAATTTTAAGATATTTAATTGAAGAAAAATCCACTTTTTGAAATATAAACCTTGTATATTATAAGCAAGGTAAATAATAAAGCAACTCCCATTTAAAAAATAAAAAAAAGGCTCTATACATATTCAAGGTACATAATTATAATACATATATACGTATATTTGAGTGACAATTTTTTTTTTATTAATTATTTATTGTTTTAAAAGTAAAGTTAGGTAAGTATTATAAATACATAATATTTGAATAATTAAAGTATGAAATTAAGAGAGCGTGCACGGGCAGAAGCATAGTGCTGTGGGTTGTTCGGTCGGCGGTTCGGCCGTTCGGCGGGGAGGAGAAGCAAGAAGTAACCTTTGTATAGCGGCCAGTGGAATGCGGCATGCGCCCGACAGCTGCGCCCCCGTTCTAGGTTAGGTAGGTAGGTAGTAGGCAAGAACTGCCATTCTTGCGGTAGGTGCAGACTACACACTTTAGCCTGAATGTTGGCAACATTTGCCAATTCCGAATTCAAATTCAAATACACCGCGCGACTCAAAATAGTTGAACCATCGCAGTGATACTAAAAAGCGGCTATTGATATGGAATGATAAAATGTAGAACCGAATGAATATTTTTATATTTTCTAAGCCATCGGCTAATTTAATAAAATATTTTTTTGGGAAACACAAATACCAGCAAGTACTCCGGTACTAAAAATAAATGGTCGAGTGCGTTTACTAGTATCCATTGTATAACGAGTGTACGAAGGCACTAGTTTTTATTTTACAAAAATTAATCATTAAGTGTTACGAAGTGAATGCCGATTCAATCAATAAAACTAGAAAACAAGCTACAAAACAAATAGTAAATACGTACCATCATATTTTTTTTATCATCTAAATAACCAAGACATGTATGAACTATTTTATATAGGTTGGTTTTACTGATTTAAAAAAAACATATTTGCAAGTACTTGCGACCTATCTAGTTATTTTTAAAATGCAGTTTGCAAAAAAACAAATAGCTCGTGAACATGGAAAAAGGCTATGAAAATAATAATAAATGTACTTGGACATAAATAAAATAATATGAGTTGTTGAGAATTACCTTTTTTCGTTTAAAATCCGCAGGTACGGTTACAGAAACAGATATACCATCACTCAGCGCAGGAATTCAGTTAATAATAATATTCACAAAATATTAAGGTAACGAGTCAATTGATATTTTACAGAGAAGTTTCTCATTATTGAAATAATGCATCAATATAATAAATAAGATGCTAAAACAGAATAGCATAAGTGGAAACACAACGAGCGCTGTTTATCACGTAATAATCAAGCAAAATAATTATTATTGTAGTACGTTTCGTAAAAATCAATACTGAGCAGGGTTACACGGGTATGACCGCATTCCGTTGATGTTTTCTATAAAATAATACAAATCACACGAAGAACAGAACACTGCACCGTAACAAGGTTGAACACTGCGTTCATTTTTGTTTAAATTAATTCAAAATACCGGTAGGTAGTTTCCGAAAAACGACCGTTCACCGCCGATATTGTTGACGAATTAATAATATTTGACATTTGCGGCCAGCCTGCCGCCGAAGGAATGCACGGAATGCGAGTCGCTACAGTACCGCCATCTGCGGGCAAACTCGCCAACTAACGAACTAACCAACCAACGTGCCGCGGCTGGCTACTATCATCTGACTTCGCTTTGCTCGCTATATCGTGTATTTAGGTAAGTAGGTACCTACCTACCATTGCGCATTGGCTCATACATACACTATACATTACACTATATATGCACATACACAAACACATACTCTATCGTCATCTCGTTGTGTGAGTAGGTGTGTATTTTAAATATTTCAGCACAAATATTAATAAGCGGTACACAGCAGGCTTATTTTGTCACAATTTCGTTTCCTAAGTTCGTTCCTTCGTCATACATCCATCTCGCTCTAATGCGAACGCAATCGTATTTCGCTCTCGTTCTTTCTCATCCGATACGAATTAATTTACGAAACGAATTAGTTTTAAAATAAGGCCACTGCATCTTTATTAGTAAATTGATTTTTTTACGTTAAATAGCAATAAGGTAATTATTGTCAATAATTGATCGCTCAAACATAAAAAGTGCCTTACATCCATTGATTAAAAAATAAAAATATCACAGTATTTTTTACCACTTTTTTTTGAAGTTTTTAACCAATTCGTTTTGGCAGCACACTGCCTGCTTTATATATTTTTTATTAGTGCTGTTTTTATAATTTTGTTTTGCTACTATCGCTACTGATCGCTAACTGAAACTATTCCTTAACCTTCTTAATTATTTTCATTTCAAATTACCGTAGAAATAGAGGTAATTCACTTTTTTAAATATCTTTATTCAACTTTTGTTTATAACAAAGTTTACAGCACACCCATGTAGACTAATACAATTACTAATTCACGACTAATTCACGATTCTTCTAACCATCCAACCTCACATAAACAGAAACACATTTGGCATTCCACTATACGAGTACGTTACATCGTCAATGAGGAACTTCAGCCCTACGGGAAATAAAAATGGATACAAAAAATGTTTTCTTGCGCGCGGTAAAAATTAAAACATTAAATTGTACGGCAAAATTTCTTGAATATGTACGAAAAAAATAAAATATTTTTTTAATAAAAACGCACTACTTTGAATGACGTCACTGGTTCATATGAACCATCCAATGTTATGAGAGCTTTGAAGGATATCCGGTTTGGTCACCGTAAACGAACCAATCGGAAGAACTGTCAGTAAACAACCTCTGACGTCACACACGAAGTTATTTCAGAAATACAAAATTTAAAAAAATCATAGCGCTGATAATGCTATAAATAAAAATAAAAAAATAAAAATTTGGCTTAGTTTATTATTCTATTAACAAATAAAAAAAGAAAAAAAAGACACTGAACATCCCCATTGAAAATTCTAATCTCTACATTTAACATTTTCTTATAGATACAGATATAATATGATTTATTATTATTACTCCATAGCGCAATTTTTGTGAAAATCACCTCAAGGGCGCTGTACAATAAATATCTCAACACGTTTTACAGATACATAGCGCATTGACAGTTTGGATTCAAGCCCCTCGTTTCCAATTATCATATAATTAATTAACAGATTATAATAAGAGCTAGATTACATCATGTCTTGCAGCTACAGAGCGCATGTACGGTAATAAGCTTGACATAACATTGACATGATTTAAAAAATAAAAGTTGGTTTTTCTAATTATTTTCAAGTTAACGAATAAGCGCTGGATTACAACTTATCCTGAAGCTACAGAGCGCATAGACGGTTGTAATTCTAAACCAACCCTATTTATGAATTTTTAGTTTGAAATAAAGAGTTTTAAGAGTTTGTGACAAAAAGTTACAATAAAAAATACATAAGCTGAGTAATAAGTAAATCAAGTGTTCACGATAAATGTAAACAATAAAGAACCAAATAAATAAAGCACTGTTTTCACATATTGTATTATTGTTTACGAGATAAAAGCGACAACCGATGTCCGAGGGGTGCTGGTAACTGAAAACATGTTAGCCACATCTATTAATTCCTGGTAGATACGATCCACATGTGCACCAAGGGTTGATGCCTTTTGTTCCATCGGCTTCGTGTCCATTTTGAGGCGCAAATTTAGACTTTAGAGTAGAATGTATATGATAAAGAACGCAACATTCCCGTTTAAAATTTCTGAATGTATGTTTTGCAGTTTTGCCGAACGTTTGAATAAGGTAAGATATTTTATTCTTCTTCTTATCAGTTCGTTTCTCTCCACTGCTGGATATAGGCCTCTTCCAAATTTTTTCCATGTTTTTCCGTCCTGGGCTGTCCTGTCTCTGTTTCCATCCATGGCCCATGAGTTCGACGACGTCGTCAGTTCATCTCCTTTGTGGTCTCCCTACTTTCCTTTTACTCTCGTTGGGTCTCCAGTTTATTATTTTGTATATTATATATTTATTAATAAACGTAGGTTCATTTTAAATAACACTGTTCGCGATATATTAGCACTGTTGTATTGATTCATTATGACGGGTAGTGCTTCTGATAGTTATATTTGGGCACTTCCGAGTCACAAATAAATAGATTCTTATACTTTTATACATTTTAATGATCTTATATAGTTTTTTTTTCACATCTTGTTCAAAATATATGCACTGATTGACTACTTATAAACATTAACATAATGTTTTTTTTTAAACCATTTTAGAACGAATTTTTAAATTTTAAGCCAGAGTTGGAGAGATAGTAGATATAGAGGTAGAAGAATTTGTGAACCTGGGAAGTATGTTTACTAGGGACGGAAAGGCCGATAAAGATATTGAAAGGAGGGTGAGTGCCGGGAACAGGGTGAACGGTGCACTAAAATCTACTTTGGCAAACAAATGTTTATCGCAGGAGGCTAAACTAGCAGTTCACAACGGAGTTCTAGTTCCAACTCTAATGTATGGGAGCGAAGTATGGAATTGGAAAAATAATGATGAAAGTAGGTTGAATGCTGTCGAAATGCGATCCCTCAGGCGAATGTGTGGTAAAACGATGTATGATAGGTGCACAAATGTCGAGATCCGTGAAGTGTGTAAGGCTGAGACATGCATTATTGACAGAATTAAGAAAGGAGTGCTGCGTTGGTTTGGACATGTAGAGCGAATGGACAGCGAAAGAACGACTAAAAGGATCTACGATGCAAATGTTGATGGATGCAGAAAACGAGGAAGACCGAGAAAGACATGGCACGATCAAGTCCATCAAATACTTGAAGATAGACATGTCAAAAGTAGGAATAATCGGCGTGCGTGCATAAGAAGATGTATGAATGTAGAGGAAGCGAGGTCTGTATGCCAAGATAGAGTGTTATGGCGTTCTATCCTCTCTGCCTACCCTTACGGGGAAACGGCGTGATGGTTTGTTGTTGTTGTTGTTGTTGTTGTTGGAGAGATGAACTATATTCCACGCCCAATCCGTACGAAGGCTGGGCGTGAATAACGGTTATCTAAATTTTATACATAACATTTTAAATATTAAAAAAAATATTTTTGGTAGACACCTTCATAATATATTTAAACAACAGAGACTTAACTGTTATTTAGTACAAATCATCATTTATCGATATTCTCTATTCCTGCAGTGCTATTCTGAACCGCTCTCACTTTTATCTCGCCTATTTCGTATGTAAATACACGAGATAATACGGCCGCAAAAGCGTTCGGAATACCAGCTCTGGCCGAGTATTGGACCATTCATTCCTATTCTTCCCTTGACCCGTCCTCGTGGTACAGGTAACGCAATTTTATTTGAGGACACCCAATACATTCAAATAGCCGAGTATTGGTGTGTCTCTACAGGCTTCCGAAGGATACAATAGTGTGTGTTTATTGAACACGTATGCCCAATTAAGAAAAATCCTCCAAATTCACACGTAACGGTAAAATTAGGGTGTAATGACATTTATTATATTATTTTGTATTTATTATAATAATATTCAGAGGCTACTCTTGGGTGAAAACCGTGCAAAAGGAAAAAAAAGTGGAGATTGGTCACCTTATTGCTTTTGCCTGGCGTTAAATAAATAATTGTAGTTTTAAAAAAAATATTTACAAAATTATAAACGTCAACCCATCCTAGGTAATATTATTGTGCCGTGTGAAATGCGGCTTATTTGAAAGTATGATTTGTGACCGGATTAATGTTTCCCTAACGCAGGTATAGGATAATATTAAAATTTATTCTAAAATACATTTTTTTCAAGTTTTTTTTTTCGTTTTATTTACTGATAGATACAAAAACATTTCGGTGCTGATTCGTGGTAAATAATAAAAATAAATAAGTATTTTGTTGTATGCATTTTAAAAAATGTAAAAAATGGATTAAAAAGACAATATAATAATTAAAACTATATGTTATTGCCATTATGATGTGTATATAATTATTTATAAATCAACCGATTCGAAATCGTCACGCATTTGTCGGAAAGTTCAAGTGCTTTCGTTCACCATTGTAGATAATAAAAATACTGTTTTAAGTTTTATTCAAATTTTATACTTAAATGAGTCAATCATTTTTTAGAAATGTGCCTTAAGATATTATTATTTTTCCATCAAACTTAAGTTCAGGATAATTTTATTTCTACTCAATTACCCGGTTTGTCACATGTAATAAAAAATATTGGGCCACTGAGCAAATACTAATACACTAAAAAATTTCAACCGAAAATATTAGTTTACATAATTCAATTTTACAAAACTTGATTTTAAACCCGACGGCAAGAAAATAAATGAACAACGATTAATTTAATTACCAATTTATATAAAAACAATGAAGTAGGCTACAGTTTTATGAATATAATTATTTAAAATAATAAATCATTTTAGAAATTCCCTTCGTGTATTGCTTGCATATTAACCCCGGTAATGAGGAATTTCAGAGGTTTATTTATTTGTTAATAGACTATTAAACTAAGCCAATTTAAAAAAAAATATTTTTATATATCGTATTATGAGCGCTACAATTGTTTAAAGTTTCGTATTACTGAAATAACTCCGCGAGTGACGTTAGAGGTTTTTTTTTAGCTAATTCTCATTCAGTTTTTCCCATTGGTCCATCCATGGCAAGCAAACCAGAAATCTTTCATGGCTCTCATAAAAAAAAAACATAGGTTTATTCACTGAACCAGTGACGTCATTCAAATTATTCCGTTTTTACTGAAATGTTTTTCATTATTTTTTTTACGTTTTCAGGAAACTTTGTGGTACAATTTAATGCTTCAATTTTTACCACGCGCAAAAAAACATTTATTGTATCCAACTTCCCGTAGGGCTGAAGTTCCTTACTCCGCCTTGATAGAAATTGCTTTGTTAAGGTACTGACATCATGATACAAAAATAGAAGACTGTGGATTTGGAATATATTCATACCTTAAGAGTCTTCGTGGTGAGTGCAGGTGAAAAATTCATTATCGAAATTAATAAAACAATATATAAAATCGTACAACAGTTTTCATCATCCAGTGAATCAATAATTTGCACCGTAAGCATGAGTGTAAAACTAAAGAGCAATTTTTCATTTTTGAGGTTTAATGCAAAACTAACACATTTATCACAAGCCGAAAGTGTAAATAGGAAGTACGATTAAATTAAAACATTGTCGCAAAAAAAGAACATAAAAAAGTCGGTTTTTCAAGCAAAGTGAAATCTTTAAACTTTGTATTCCTAAACTACACCATTTGCACGTACTACGGTTTTACACTCGAGCTTCGAGGTGAGAATTGAAGAACATTACATCATTTTTATATTGAAGGTAGGTCCACTCCCGTGCTCCTTTCATTATATTTTATTTGTTGCTTTACTGTGAGCAAATCAATTTCTTTGTGTATTCTTTCTTTGCATTTTAGGTGGATAAAGTAAGAAGTAAATACCTAGTACCAACCTACTGTCTACGTTGTCGCATATAATTTACACATCGTCCTTAGTTCCTTTTGATTTTCGATTTGCTTACTATTTTTAATTACGCAAATGCGTTTTAAATCATTCGCACGTATAAAAAGGCTATCGAGCTTACATTTTAGGATGACATAAACAATTTTACGAGATTCGACTAATCTAAAATTGATTTCTTTTGCAGGGTTTTAATTTAGAGTAATCTTATAATAAAACCCAAATCAATCCTCCCAATTTTTAAAATCTTATTAGCGTTGCTAAAAGAATTGTAAATTATTTTTTTTTTTTCTTTCGCGGTTTCTGAAAATAAAAATAAAAAATCACCGTGATTCAGGTCACGGGTCGACGCAGCTGATTATTTGAAATATAAAGGTGCTATTAAGATTATAAGCAAAATTGGGTGATTCAGTCCAGGGGCGTGAGGTGAAGTTTTCGATTAGGGAAACAGTCATTTAGTACTTGGTGTAAACATACGTAGGTAAAATTTGTGCCAACTACTAACACAGAAATTTAAACGAAATGCTTTGAAATAAACTGTAAAGCAATTAAATGCCATAATTTCAGCATAAAAGAGTTATATATCATAGTTTCATATTATAATACTATCGTGTCAACCGATTTGAGTGTTAAATTTGTTATAAAACCGTCACAATGCGTAGAAAATGAACCTGGATGTGTTTGTTAGGATTGGTTCAAAATATAGTAAAGATCTCTATTTGCGCATGCGCGGACTTGTAAAATTTTATACTGACAGCCCGACGGAAAGGAACCAAAGCACTTGCGTAGTTCCATAATCCAGAATTAGACAAAGCGCGGTGTGTTTTATGCCAGTTCGCGCATGACTGCACGGTCGAAAGGTAATGTGTGGGGTTGTCGCAGTTTTTTGAAAGTTATTGATAAATGAACATCGAGCCCTTCTTAGATGGCTTCGATTAAAACAAGAAAGCACTATTAATTGTAGTTATTTAAAGGATTAGTGAACTAACTCGTACAGCTGATTTTAATCAATAAAAATAAACTAGATACTGATTGTTTACAGGTTATTTTTTTAGGGAAGCATTGGTTCCATCCGATATATGGACGGACCGCGCATGATTCAGTCTCTTATTCAGCAAGTTTTGTAGCTACATGCAAAAACCTCAGATCTGTTATTTTGTCTAAATATTTATCAATTAACGGAAACAGTTAAAAAGATTTCTTAAAACTACTGGTATCGAAGTGGAAGCCGCGAGCTACTGAATGTGTCGTCCACAAACTTGTAATGTATGTTTAACATATCATGTACTGGTTATCTGCAAACATTTTGTAGTATATTTAAGGTTCTGGACTTGAAGGGAGCTAGCTCCGGTAAATAGATCACTCCCTGTGTGCCCACGGACAAGACTGACAAAGAAATATAAAACACAATCAATTTTAAAATATTACTTTATTCGTGCAGTTTACATAAAACGTACAATATTTCAGTTAATATTTTTGATATTCATCAATATGTATAATATTGTAGTAGATATGTCATGTTAATGTGTGTTTGGTGTATGTAAATATTAAACATTAGGTATATGTACGATTAATAATATTTTTATGACGCATCGTGTTTAATCAACATAATATTAGATTACTATTTATTTACGTATGCGGGTAAGTATGTGTGTACTGTACCTACACAAGCAAAAATCAAAATGATTCCACTATTTTTTCTAAGTGTCATTTTATCAGAAAAAATCTTCTAAGTAATCGCGATTTTTTATACCCGACTGTGAAACAAATTCTATGGATAAAAAATTAAATCATTATTTCAATTGCCGCCTTCTTCAGGTACAGGGGTAAAATTTGATTGAATAAGAAATAGGTATAACATTCATGTGCATCTATTTAACATATCATCTGTATTTATTTAACAAATCTTGTTTACATTCTAGGGTAGAAATTAATATAAGTACATATTTTTAAAATACCAAAATTCTCACATTCAATCATTACGTCATTATTAGTATAATATACTTACATTGGCCAGCGGGCCATTACTTAGGAAATGGGAATAAAAATATATATGTTGAGTAGATATATAAATATTTAAAAAGTACATTACATCTCAGGAGACTTGTGCTTTGTTTTAAAACTATGTTTTTCTGATTTCAACCTTTAACGTACTAAAAGCACAACACACTGTGCAAGCACCAAAGTATCATCATTTCGAGAAAACTTCATCTTCTGTTCTTTTACCTTTCAAGTTTTATTCTAGTTGTCTTTGACTTATTTATAATACTAATATTAAAACACAGAAATGATTTACGTACTGTGTATGTACAAACATATATCTCACATTCCTACAGCATGCTTTTTCAGGAAAACGACCTATCACTAAGGCTTTCTAGAAAATAATTCAAACAGAATGCATGTGCGGTTATTGGTGTATGATCACAATTCATAATACTTTATTATACACACATATTTTGGATTTGTTTTAAAATCTATAATGTAAGAATTTATTTATGGCGGTGGAATTAAAAGTATGTAGGTAAATACAATAATGACTTAGAAAGGGGGGCAGTTTGAATGCAAGATATTTCTGCATTATTTTTTAAGCTAATTCAGTACTTATTTTATTGTGTATTTACGAAATTGTTGAATATTTCAAGTGAATAAATCAGTACGAAAAAAATACAAAAATTAAAGTTGTATGCATTCGTTTTAATAAATATCCATTAAACTATATTATTATTTCTCAAATTCAGCGCTATTGGAATCAAACATAATTATCATGATATTAATTTATTTATACAAAGGTACATATTGCAAAAAAATAATAAAAACCTAACCCTAACTACATGGGGCCAAGAGCTCTGTGTTGATTTGGAATACAACAAAATGGAAAGTAGAAGCTTACATAGAATCCGAGAATACAAAAATAACAATTATTAAATAATCATCAATTTTATCCAACACGATGAAGTGACATGTTTATAATTAAATAAAGATAATTAATGTTTAATGTTTAGTCTAGGTATGATCATTGCATTATTTAAAAATGTAACGACGCAAAAAAATACTTCATTGGAGTTGTTAAAAAGAAATTACCGACATATTGATAAATCATAAATATCACAATCGATTACTTTCATTGAAGTCACTTCTTAATTGTAAAAATAAAATTCCATAATTTACATTTTATGTAAAATATAAATATCGTAAAGTTAACTAAATTTTCGTCAATTTGTAAAACTTGGTATTAATCTCAAAATAAATTCATCAACGAATTATATAAAGAAACAAAGGCTTAACAAACAACATAAATCGGTAGTCAGATGGCAAAAGGGACCATCTGTATTTTTTTCTGTTTTTTAGTTTTCAAAAGTTTTAATCAACATTTCAGTAAATACACATAGAAAAAAAAACATCATTATTTAGAATGGTAATTAATTATTGAAAAGCAACACTAAAATATTTTAGTTTGTGGATTGAAGTCTTAAAATTAATTCGTATTTCAGCTCTCCTGAACATTTTTGAAAATTACAGATGGTCCCTTCTGCCATCTGACTACCGAAATATATATTGTTCTTTTTTAATACCAAGCGTATCAACTATTCTTGTATATAACATAAAATAATACGTATACGTACACGTATTTTTAATCACCCGTGTTTGTTAAGCCGAACTGTTTCAAATTTTATTTTTGCAACGAGAAATACAAAAACATTTTTTTGTTTATTTTATAATTGCTAGAAATTTCAGAATGACAGAATGATGCAAAAAAATGAAATGAAGATTGTTGTTGATCATAGGACATGAAGCTTACAAGGATAAGGACGGATAATAAATACATGGAAACATCAATACGATTTCCCCAAAAAGGATCATATTATATAAAAGTACATTTACGTCATATTTTTCCGATAAAAATAAGTATTAAAGTACGCTTAAATTAATTTGAGCGTAAGATTAAGAATAGATAAGTCAACGGTTAATTTCTTCATGAAAAATAAAACTTTTGGCTCGAAGGTTGGCATAGAATTTTTTTAAAAACTGAAGTTGGTGGCATGGTTTGGATGAATCAGCAACCGGGTGTTGTTAGCAGTTGGAAAAATAATCTCTCATTGTATGGAGTGCTCTGAGAAGAGATATAGCTAATGCATGTTATTATAACATTTAAAGTCGGTTGCAAGTTACGCTGTGGTTTAGAAACCATATGAAGGAATATACGAGTATGAGTAATTTACTGCATCACTCAATGTTTATGGCAGCATAATAATGTAAATGCAGGGACAATACTTATATTTTATCTGGCTATATATTTATTAAGATGCATGTTTTATATAAAAAAAGATAGTTTTGATGTACGTTCAAATGTATATTTTTATTAAATAACATTTTAAAGTACCCATTTAAAAATCTGTTCTAAAATCTTAAACGAATAAATATAAATAATTAATAATAGTATATGAAAAGATGTGTAAAAAATCACCCAAGAAATAAATTTCATAACACCTTTTGCGGTTTTTTCCAAGCAATTGTTGCAAAGTTCCAAAAAAATTTATCGCAACTATTTTTTATGTATGTCCAAATCTAAGTTGAAAAATTCTGAGTGTTTACCCTGACGGGATTATCATCAATATTTTATATTATTTCAACAGCTTTGTCTGTTGAACAATATCTTATAATGAATCTTTTTGACACTGTTCTTACACAATTATTATATTAAACTTGCATTCATTTAATAAGCTCTCAACATTTATAAAAATAATATTTTTAAATTTATTGATTATGAATAACGTAAATAAAACAGCTGAACATAATAATTTTTGGGTTTTTAAAATAAATGTATTTTTTAATCTAAATATAATGTTCTGCAATAATAAACATCATTTCCGTATTGTTTATATTAAAAGAAACAATAAAATTATAAATACATATATTTATATAAAACAGTCAATAACAGAAAACAAGCTTATATGATGGTTAACAGCATATTTATCAACCCGCAATTTGTGGATTTCATGAACAAAAATATTTTTTTTATTATTATCATATAAAAAATGTTATTGAATCGTCTTCTTAAATTATTCTTTTTTTTCTGATAGAAAATTGAAATTCAGCGCTGTAGAGTTGATAACACGAAAATAGCGCTACAAACAATAAATTGGTAGTTAATTAAACACACTGAAAAGTGTATTACGTCATACTTTTATCTGTTAACCATCGATGTATAAATACTAATTAAAATATAAACCTCGTAATTCATGGCATTTAATTTTCAAAACACTCAACAAATTACTTTAAATCTCGTAAAGAGTTGACATGTAGATATTCGACATTATATTGTAACATGTAGCATTTAACAGTATTTAAACATCTACATTGCGGGTAATTTTAACAGTGCTATAAAAGCTTTTGATAGTGTAAAAAAATACATGTGACTATTATTAAATAAAATCACAGACACACATAGAATTAAGAATAGTGCAGAAGGAGCGTAGAATCATATTTGAATACATCGGACTGTGTCCAATAATTCCCCCAGTATGCCTCACTTTCGCCGCGCGCATTCGCGATGTAACCGCGTAATGTTGCACGATGGGAAAAAATATAATTATAACACAAATTTTATTGTACACGCGGAAATATTGATTGACACAACAGAGTATATAAGTAAAGAGTCATTTAATAAGAGTAATTGAATTAATGAACTTTAAACTTAAAATAATTTTTATTTTACATAAAATGGATATTTTTATATCATGTTAAATAATATTTGATGTTTTCAAGATAATGTCGGTCAAATGTCCACGATAGATTTGTTTAATCCGAGATCCAATTTTCATTGGTTCTCTCATTGGATGAGCAAAGTAGGGTAAAAAAATTGACTACCCTAGCAACACTAAAGAGATGTTTATTTTGTTTCTTCGACAATCTAACAGATGGAAAAATAATTAAATTTTTAAGTGATGCATTTGTTACATACACATTCATTTGCTTATTACACATGAAATGTGATTGCATCCTGTTTCTTTAAGATCCTAGCAGTATTTCTACACTTTAAAAGGACACAACACGGCATAGTTGAATTTGAATCAGGAGTTGCGTACTGAGCGACGTCTACAAAGAAGCTAATGGGTCAAAACGTAAACCAACTCATTTATGAGTAGTTTAGTCACCTTCTGTTTGATGTGCGTATGCGGTTTCTAAACTATTCTTAATTTTATGCAGACACAATATAGAAAACAAAATAATATCTAATATTTTATTTGTAGGTATATTCCTATTTGTACAACATGCACGTTTTTGAAATATAAAATAATTACGCGCCATGTCAGCTTTAATAATTACGAAAACATGTCAGCATAAGCCTAAAATATTTATTCCATTAAATTACTTTAATATTCGCGGAAATAACCGTTTTCACAGTCGTTAATTTTGACACAGGAATATTTAAATAAAAACTATTCTTTTATGTTAATACGATTCGTGTAAATATTTTCAATAAAATTTGTCATTTTAATGTTGTTATTCGTAAAGAATGTACACGTACAATTCAATTTAATAATAAACTAGATTGGGTAGAGCTAATTATTTTCATAAGGTTTTGTTATAGGCTAATTTCGGTCCCCTATTTCACCACGCTCACAATTTTACACAATTATTACGAAGAATCATTCCAAATATATTTTTCAAAATTTATTATTTAAAAAAAAAAACGGCATTTCAATAATGCTTAGTTCATTAGGATATTTTAATTTTGAGAATGAAACAGGTACGTAGATACTCAGACGGGTGATAGAAGTCTTTTGTTTTATTATTTTTGTTAGATTTTTAGTGCGAATAAAAAAAAACATAGCGGTGAAATGATTTCATTTAGAAATTCATACATTTTTCTTTTGAAAATATTTTAATGTTAAAAGACAATTTATAATATTAACTTATGTTATGTACGTATAAAATAATATATGCACTCGTATTATTTTAGCCGGTTATTTTGTATTTGGGATGAACTTCTTATTGTTGAAAACTAAGGAATAATTTAACTTTTTAGTACTAATAAAAAAAAATATTGAATTTGGTTTGCAAAATATTTATGAAGATAAGGTATTGATAAAATTTTATGTACCCTTTTTAAAAGTTTTTTTCTTTTAAGTAAAAAAAATGCATTTTAATATTTATTATACATTATACCATTATTATAAAAATGTTGTATCCACGAGGATAAACAGAGAAAAAAAAACATTATTGTGATCTGCTTTCATTTGGAAAATATTCTATAACTACATTTTGAAGCATAATAAATAACAACAGATATTTTTATTGAAAAAAAATTATAACCGCTGTGTCTAGTCTCATAGTCATGCAATTCTATTCTCCGTTTGCCTAATATAATTTCATCTCTCATCTGATCTTGTTTTATTTTGTTTCTTTAAAAAAAAACTAATAATGAATAGTTAAATGTAAGTTTTACAAATAAAAAAGTTTTATTGTATCCGAGAAAATTGCCCCATTTTATTGCCGATCAAATTTTTTTTAATGGAGAGCTCGTTGAGAAACAATATTACCGGTCTCATATTTTTATCCGTCACATAAAATGGGGCTAATCCTATCTAATTATAAACTGAAAGTTCGTTTAAACTACTTACACGTATTACTTATACTTGGAAATGACTAGAATGACATAAAAGAAGCAGTTCTAAGAGCTGTAGATTCAAGTGCTGGACATAGACAGAGACAATCCAGAAAACCCTAGTTGGATGATGAGCGTGAAAGAAAAGTAGCCAGCAAAATACACCCAGAAAACAGTACATTGAACGACCATTAAGAATAAAAAGACAGGTTTTTAAATAAGCGAAAAGAGAATTAAATAGACTGAAAAAGGAAAGAAATGAAAATTGAACAGTGTGCTGCTTAAAATGAATCAAGATTGTGCTGATAATAATAAGAGAGAGGTATGGAAGAGAGTTAATTTCTTTTAGAAGGGTTTTAAACCGAACACAACACAAAACAAAAATTCAGATGGAATGACTGTATCTGATAAGGAACAGATCTGACAAGTCAGTGTGGAAAAACTACTTCCGCAGACTTATTAACCCTAATATAGATCTGAGAAGCCACCTTACTAACATTTCCACAGAATTAAATGGTGAAGAACCGACGAACCCGCCAACGATGTCCGAAATAACAACGTAACCAAAGATACTAAAAAATAACAAATCACCCGGTAAAAATAATCTACCTGCCGTGTTGTTCAAATATGGAAACGAGTACCTAAAAAATTTACTACATAATTTGACTATAAAGATATGGACCCTTGAGAAAATATCTGAGGAGTGGTGGCAAATATATATGTATATCCACAAGAAATGTGATAAATTAAAATGCAAAAACCATAAAGGCATATCACTTCTATGCACTGCATACAAAATCTTCACCACAATATTGAAACAAATAATTAAACTGTACGCACAACATTAACTGGGAATGTATCAAGTTGGTTTTCGAGCTGGTAGATCCACAGCAGATCAACTATTCACCGTAAGATAAATTTTGGCAAAATCCTGGGAGTTTGATATAGACATACACTAACTATTCATAAACTTCAAACGTGCATATTATCGTATAGATAAGGAGTGTCTATACGATATAATGCTACAATTTAAAATCCCTCCAAAACTGATTAGATTTGTCAAATCAACCATGTCAGACTATGTTAGATCAAAATAGACTGAGAACTAACGAAAGAATTAACGCTTTCACAGGGATTAAAACAGGGAGATGGCCTGGCCCCATCTCTTTTTAATATTGTACTCGAAAATGTCAAAAAAGAACTCTGATAGACACTAGTTCCAATATTTGTAATTAGAGTAGCCAACTTGTTGGATATGCGGATGATATTAACACTGTCGGGAGATCAATAACAGCGGTCAAAGAGGTCTTTGATCCCCTGGAAACAGCAGCACAAAATGTGGGACTGCAAATCAATGTTGAGAAAACAAAAATGATGACGAAAGAGGCTTTGTCCAATATAAAGATAATTACTCCTTCAACGTGGTCAAGCAATTCACCTACCTGGGCTCCAGTAAAGCCGAGAACAATGAGGATTCAGCAGAAATTAGAAAAAGTCCCACAGTAGCCAACAAAACATACTTTTCTTTGGCAGGCAGTGAAGATGGCTGAAATGCTGGACACGTTTGAACGAAAAGTACTCCGAGGAATCTGCAAACCGGTGAGAGAGAATAATCAGTGGCGCGTTCGGTATGACGAAAAACTGTACAATATATACCAGGCCCCGAGCATCTTGGCACATACGAAGTTGCTTAGATTAAGATGAGCCGGACATGTACAGCGAATGCCTGATTCACGTGTCTCTAAAATATTAATGAACGGGCACCCGGGTGGAAGGAGATTAGTGAAAAGACCCTAGCTGAGAAGGGAGGATGAAGTGAGAAAAGATGCAGCGCAGTTTCTCCAGGTGACAAATTGGAAGACGGCGGCTGAGGACAGACAGAGTTGAAGGCGAAAGTTTGCAGGAGGCCAAAGCTCGACATGGGCTATAGCGCCATTGGAGTGAGAGACTTACACGTCTAAAATGAACACTCTCTGATAAAACAGCCATTGTATTTTCTACTAACAGACGAATGTCTATGTTCTAAAAATACATTCTGAATGTATTACAATTTTGAAGTAGCAGGACATATAAATCAAAAAATGTCTTTGTACACAATAAAAGTAAGAAAATAATATTAACTTACATCACATAAAATCCTCTGGGCAAAGGGAGAATAAAATGTTACGGCATAAAATGTTACATACTAATGACATAAATATAACATATTGTATTAAGGTATCTACATCATATCTCAAGTAATACAATAACACTAGTTTATTTAATGTTCAAGATAATAATTTTCATATATCATAAACTATGCAACTACCATTATTTTTCGTATCAAAATTGAGAGCAAATAAATAAAAAATGACAGCAAATAAAAGTTCGTGAAATCATATATAATATTGCTATGGATACATCATATGGGGTATGGATGTTTACATACTTATTATTAAAATTATGTAAAAATAACTACCATTTTATCGAAATATTTAGGTATAAACTGAATTAAATGATGTATATCAAATAATTAAATACGTTTGAATTACAAGAACAAAATTATAGGAATTCACAATGATTTAAAAATTACTAAATTTTTTTATAATCAGGACTTTTTATCTTTAGGGTGTAAAAAAAGCATTTTGTTTGGTTTTTATGCGTAATATTCATTGTTAGATTTATAGTTTTTTTGTGAGTTTACAATTACAGTGATTCTAATTAATTTCTTAAAAATAATAACGGTCTACTATGTGAGTTCAGTTTAGAACGAGCACTATACTTGTCAGTTATGGAATTAGTGTAAGCACTCGGAGTTAGCACTGGAGATATTTTTAATCCGTTTTTGTTTGGGATGATTTCAAATGCAGCTCCTTGCTCCGTATCGTCATAGTCAGTCTGGTAACCCATCAGAAGGGGCCTCTCTTGAGAGTTGCATATCTTTCTATTGCCGATAAAGCTCGCCATTCTTCTCGGGGTCGGGAAATTCAAACCTAATGGGCGAGTTGACGACAGAATTGGAAGTTTTTTAATATTTCTTCGGTCTAGTTTATACGCGGCGCGATCCAGTATATCTTGGGCGATGGGAGAATGACGATCAGAATATTGGAAAGAGCTTGTCCTGCTGACGGAGATGCTCGGGCTGTATGTATTCCGACATGGGATGATTCCATTCCGTGTTGGAGTTAGCGGCTTGAAGTGTGTTAAAAAACCACTGTTACTACCAAATGAGTTCAAATTTCCGGAATTTAAGCTGTACGGACGAGGAGACCAAGCGTTCTGGGGGACCTGCGAATTGTTTTTCGTTCTATAACTGTTCAAAACACTTTTGTGAATATCTATACTGTCAAGATTATTAGACCGGTGGCATTGATACGACTGTGTCGGTTTTTGAGTCGATATAGGTACAGAGCGTTTTAAATTGCCTATTAAGTTTTCGGAGAGTTTATAGGGGAAGTTAGAATTAGTTTCGGAGCCCGGCGTGTTAGCCGAAGTAGAGGGACAAGAAGTATTGCGGGAGTAGTCGTTGCTCTCGATAGTAGCCGCCACGACCAGAGGGTGAGGAGAGGATTGGGAAGGGCCCGCATCCTGAGCGCACGCCTGTCACACCTCCTGCAGGAACTTTACCGGGCACACCCCTTGGCGGTTGTCGCCAGACCTGATCATCACCATCCCGTCCACCTCCTCTCCCACTTGAATCACTATCTGGTCCCTTAACAACATAAGCCCGTTGTCTCCATCAGAAACCTGAAAAGCATTTTGAAATTTTATTTAACCGAAGGAATTAGATAAAAACGAAGCGAATATTTCAAACTTCGTAAGGTTTTAATTTTTAGAAAGTTCAAATTATTTTTTTGAACTTATAATATTATAACCTCGTATGTACTCATAATTTAAATGAAGAAGTACGATATTAAAAAAAAAACACAAAGGTGTATTTATCATAAGCAGATTGTAAGATTTTAAATACCTAGTTTAACATTATTCTTGCTCCTTTTCCTTCTCCTTTATTGTTCATTTAGGAACACTCGGGATCCAAAGCCGATAGGCAGATTTATTTTAATTTCCTGATTTTAAACGAAATATAAACCTAGTTAAATTTTTTAGATGTCGTACCGTTAGAAACTGACTGTCATTATTAGTTTGTTAATCGCATAAACCAAATTTGTTACCCAACTTTAAGAGTATTTCTAAAATATTTATATTTAAAACGTCAATTTATTAGAATAAAAAATTAGTAACATCTTAAAATGACTTATGCTTGCAATACTCAAGCTTCCTACAGCAAAATACAGTGTCATAGAGAGTATTCGTCAGTAAAAACAAAATCAGTCAAACAAAGCTAGTAAGGTTACCTGGAGATTGTGTGTGACCTGTAAGGGCTTCTCCCCCGCCTGCAGGCGGGTGCAGTAGTTGGAGGGGAAGTATCCCACCCGTCCCAGGCACTTGCCCTTCCACCAATCGTGGTCAGACGTGTCGATTACCGTCACCTTATACCCCGCCTTGAGGTCCAGTTCGTCCTGTTGACGGGATATGAAGTTGTACAGCACCACGTACAAGTTGGTGGGAAGGAGCCTGTGCGGCTTTTGCTGGAATCAAAATGTAAAATTCGAAGACGGTCGCTTAATTTTTTGCTTCGCTTATTATGAACATATTTCAAGATTGCACAGTCTAGGGAACCTGATCAGTTGTATTGACATTTTTCACATTAGCCAAGTTAAGTTTAAAGTTGCTATTAAAGAAATAATTTAGAATTTTGACTGATGTTTAAGTATTTATGTTCATTTATAAAAAAATAAAAATAAATATATAAATAATAAAATGTCAAATATATTTATAAATGTACGACTAGTTATTTGATTTTTAGTTTTTAAAATTAAATTTTTTACATATTTAAAAAAAATAAAAAATAATATTTAATTTTTTTAAAGGTTTATTATTTTGTTTCTTTTTATATTTTATTTTTAAAAACGGTTGAGAGCCCCTGAGCTCTTATCGGGAGACAGTTAGTATTATTCCTAGGGCATTCAATATACATTGCAACAATACCAACAAATCAATGATTTATGATTTTTGCTATTTCGAATATACCGCGTTATCTTTATTTTTATTATTTTTCTACCTAAGTATGTTAAGTATTAAAATTCCAAAGTTATTATATAGAATATTTATGAAACAACTGTGTAATATGTATAGATATATTGTTATTATATTATTTCATAATTTTGTAATAGAACACTGTATGTTAATTGTATTTATAATTATGTTTATAAAAGGCATTTGTGCCGTGTATACACAAATAATAATAATAATAAATAACTTATTTATATTTACTACATCAAACTGGGTATAAACTTTTTAACTGTTCTCACTATTGTGTGAGGATCCGGCGGGATAGTCAGCTGTGACCAAATTTGCTTTTCGAAAGAACCTACAAAAAACCCATAGACACAGCGGGTTATTCCCTTTTAAAAAAACATTAAGACAAATTTGAAGGGAAGGCTTTACCGGCGACGGACACGGGCTGGTGCTCGTTGAAGACTGGCTCTTGTCGTGCTCATCCGGCAGCTCTACGCTGCTCATGCGCATGTTACGGGCGCTCAGGAGGCGTCGGTTGTGGACGGGGCTAGACGGAGCTGCAACATCCAAAGGTATTTAGGGCGCAACATCAAACCGTTTTACTCGTGAACATAATAGGGAAATATCACTTTTTTACATTTTAAAAGTAATAAAGGTCTCTAAAATTTTCTTTTGGCAATTAATAATTATTAAAAATATTTTTCAATTTGTAATTTGTAATTCCCGCAAAACGGTCATTCCATTGGCCACGCCCCTAATACGTCACGAATTATGTTTATTTGTTCCTGGCCATTTAAATTTGTTTAGGTCATTATCACGAATCTTGACGTCACAACAACCAAGACCAAAGGCGTCGCGTTTTTCTAGCAACGTATTTTTATGAAATTTATTTTTTACATTTTTGTATGAAAACATTTCACAATATCCACATTGATTTAGAAAGTACAATTAATTATTCTAAGTCCATTTCATATATTTTTATCGGTATTCGTAGTATGTGATATTTTCCTATTACGTAAACTTTAAAAAAATGTAACTAGAATTTAAAGTTATTTATGAAATCAGAATAAAATATGAAATGATCGATAAATTTGACAAAACTGAATATAACGATACATTTATTTACAAAATTTAATCATAATGTTCGGTAAAATTGTTACTAAAAAAACGATGTACCTGTGAACTCACATGCAATTTAAATCTAAGTAAAATATAGAACATCATCAAAGTTGAAAATATCATTTTCGTGTTATAAATGGTTTTATCTAGTATTTTCCAATTTTTTTTTAAACTTTTGTATTTGAGAAAATGAAAACATGGCAATAATAATTTAAGTAATGAATTTAAATATAAAAAATGGAAGTAAAAAGCTGAATAACATTACGAATAAAGTTTCCGTATTCATTTCCCATATTTACCGTTAGCTTGATCAAATAAACATCATCGGACACGCCCCGGAGATTGTTTCGCTGACGATCACCCTCAAATCTGTACATATCCCACTTTGCAGTTTCAGTCAATTACATTTTCACAAGTGAATATTACATGACTTTATGTTGAAATTAAGTCGGTACAAGTGATGTTAATAAGGATCATTGTTGTGAATGTCAGTCATATAATTTACCATATAGAAAAAAAATAAAACAATATTAGTTTTTTACGTATTGAAAAATGATCATCGAATTGTAATCACTTTGTGTACACAATGGTTTTTACATTCAGTTTTCTTTTATTCAATTGAATTTCAGGACAAACAATAATGAATGTTTAATTTGAAATCGTGTATTATACATTTGACAGGCCGTGGCGCAGTTGGTTAGACGGCTAACTGGGAAACTGGCGTCGCGGATTCGATTCCCGCCAGTTGCAAGAAAAATGTCCAAGAAATATTTTTTTCTCAATCGGTTCTGGGTGTTGAAGTGTATTTTACATTACTTCCTTCCATATCCCCTCTATCCCACCTGCTGACCAGGCTCTAAATAGAGGCTTAGCGGGTTATTCCTTTAAAAAAATATTTTTAAATAAATGTAAAGGATAATTGATTTGTTTTTTTTTGTCTTTATCGACCAAACCAATTGACGTAACTGATTTATTTAGTTATGTAAACAAAGTCACCGAGAAATAAACTAATAATCTTTTTCAAATTTTCTACAATTGTTTAAATAATGCTAATAAGTTCCAAAATATAAAAAATAGCGTTTTTCTAAAACAAAATATTCATACTTGACTTTGATTTTCTGTGAATTCTGTTGCGATGACCATAACTAGATCTATCATGCAAGTCTGTTTCGTTAATAGAACCTATAAACAATCATAAAAGCAAAATAGTTTGAATACATTCCATTAAAAGTAAATAAATCATGCATTTTAAGTGCACGTGCGTACGTGCATCCTTCAATATAAGTACGAGGATGTTTTACATAGATACACAATGTACACATGCATTGATATTATTTGATCTAATATTTAAAATCGAAAGCAGCATATCATTTTTTTTTATATCTAAGAGTACAAATGCACTTAAATTCTTATTTTGTAAATTGACAGTGTTGTGCATGTATTTTTACTAATATTTTTGAATGTAACAGTTTATTCTCCAGGACTAATATTAACATTTTATTCCGCTAGTTCTTACTGCTGAAGGTTTCAAGAAGCGTTCAAAATGTATTTTTCAAATTGAATATGTTTTTTTTACCGCTGAATTCAAATTCTATTTCAAATCCCGAGAAAACCCGTAATTTTACATTCAAGTATTCATTTGTTTTCAATTGCATGTATACTCTGTACATATTATCCGCAAAGTAAAATATTGAAAGCGTTACAGTTTTCATAATAACTCAATAAAAATTATAAGCTTCGATTAATTTAAAAATCAATTATTATTTTAATTGATTTAATAATGTTTACAAATACACACGTTTTTATTTAAATGTACATAAACTTTTTAGGAAAAAAACTATTATAATAATAATGTTAACTTTACATTTACAAAGTAAATAAAAATAATAAAGCAGAGTAGTGGCATAGAAGAAAGTGAATAAAATTTTGTAAGAGTGAAAGTGAAAACTGTTTATTGTAGTGTGAACATAACATTGCATAACAGGAACCTGGAACATCGAACATCTGAAAGGATAAATAAAAATAATAAAAATACGATCAAGGGAGGGGGGAGGACAGCGGGCGGCGCGGCGCGGCGCGGCGCGGCGGCAGAGGCGGAGTTATGGTGAAAAGAACATATTATGTACATATTTGTGCTTTCTAGAAAAATTTCTTTTGTTTGTTTAATCTTACATAATAGAAGCAACGCTCGTCGAGCACGTAATGATTTGATATAGTGTAATTTATGTGTATAGTCATATTGTTATATTTCATTATGATATAGAGTCTATAAAAAAATGAATGATTAGTCTATAATATAGACTAATCATCCATTTTCTTTTGTACCTGTCTCGGGAACGAGTTTAACAAAATCAACAAAGGCATGTTTAACTGCGAAAGACACGATTTGACGAAATATGATATAAGTACATATAGTGCCCTATTTTGTGAGCGCGGGTTGATTAAAAAATCATACGAAGGTAATAATGCGACACCAACGGTAATATTATCCGATTGAAAAAATGTCCGTAAACAAGTGACAGACAAAATATGTTTCAGTCAGTAATAGTAGAAAACGATTATTACAATCTGTTCTCATGTAAAAATGCCATGTTAGTTTAGAATGCGAAAAATAATTTATTCGTGGTTATTCTATTTGAATCCTTAGCTACACCAACGTACTGAAATTGTCCTATTTAAATAGTAATCTTTTTTATAAAAGCGTGTCGAGAATTGCAACCTATTCGATAATCTGATTCTACCCTACGGTGTAAAGTATGTAGGCATAATACGCAGATTCTCGGTGAGAGTTTCCCGCGCGCTCCACTGACCCACTGCGGACGCTATAACGGCCGAGGCCGCTTCACCATTATCCGTAACGACCGGCGCGCGGCGGCGGCGCTGGCCGGGGGAGAGTAAGCGACACAACAAGCGTGAGCTGAGGGGAGTAGAGTGGAATACGCAGTACACAGCAAGACAAGTGGGTAGACCGGGCGGGAGATGCGAGGAAAAGTCAGGAAGGGTGGTCCCACCGGATTGCGGTTGTCCTTTCAAATTAGCGACGTCACCTCTTCGAAACCAGCGTACTTTTATTTAAAATGTCATAATCGGGGTAGCCGATAAAAGAAAAATGGTTTATAATGTGTTATTGAAAAGGATCTTAACGGTCATTGTTATTGAAACCGACAGCCGGCAGCGAGCAGTTGTGTCTGCCGACAGACCAGGATTCCAACCTTCCTACCCGTGTTTCCGCGCATCTCCTTACGCCGGTCGACCTATGGCAGAGGTGACATATCGGCTGATATTAGTGGCCACTTCGCGTACAGTGCACTCTGGAGATGTTCTTCTGGTCCAGGCGGGCGGCTGGCGGCCGGCGTCGCTGCTCGGAGCTCTCGGGGGAGTCCAGAGACAGGCTCTTCATGCGCAGGTTCAACCTCTGGCGGCGAGGTGAGTGTGGCGCTATAAGGAAGGGAACTTAGATCACTCTCCCCTCTTCTGATCTCCTGGGAGACTAACGTAAACATCGCTTTATGCAGTTCATTTTGTATTTACTAGTTAATTTTCCTCTTGATGTACTTTCAATATCCATCAAACATTCGTGAAAATTAATTTCGAATGTAAGTATCGTTAAATTATTTACTGCATAAAAGAAATGATTAAGTTTTCAAATCATTTATATACTACTGTATATCAAATAAATAGATTAAACACTCCTTTATTTACAACACAAAAGGAAATAACACCAACGTGAAGTGCGAAGTGTTTTATAAGGGAAGTGAAGGAAAAAATAAAAACAAATCATGCATTCAGTGAAGTTTCGTATGTGTACATAAATAATACGCAATCGAAAATATACATAAATATGGAAGAGAAATGTGGAAATTAAATGGATGAAAATAAACATTGCAAATACATTTAGGAATACGAAATAAAATAATAATCTGTTGACGAGTAAATTATAATACAAAAACTTGTTGCAGGCAATGCGGGTGTGACGGAAAAATAAATTATAATGGAGTCGAAATACGGTAAGAATCGATGATGGTTTCATTCCAAGTAGTAAATAATCTCGATACAGAACAGAAGTATTACATTAAACTAAAGGAAAATGAGGAAGATGTAAGAATGGTACCGGCGATAGGGCTGGCACTCTCAGACAGTCGCAGCATGAGAGCGCTGGTGGAACTCTTCATCATTCCTGGAGCCAGAACAAAGGAACATACCGCTAGGATTTAGTTTACATACACTCATAGTGCGGCGCATAATCCTACATCCTACCGGCACTACACGAGCACGAGCGCGAGCACGAGCTCCGGCATCAGCACCCGCTCGAGGCCTACATCTGCACGGGCACAAGCACGTCTAGCTCAGGTTCGGGGGAAGCGCAGACAGTTTACTTCTTAATATTCAGAAAATTCGGCTTCATTTTATTCACAATACAGTATCTTCATTATGGAGCCCTTTAAGTGAGAAATTCTCTTGATGTGACGAAAGTTTCAAAACATTTTTGTGTGAGTTATAAAGTAAAGTGTGTTTTTAGTAAATAAAGTAATTCATATAAAAGAGAAGTTAAAATAAAAAAAGCAAATCACTTATAAAGAATGATAATATAAGTTGAGAAAACATTAGAATAATATCATTTTGTTAAATTGCGTATCATGCCTTATTTATTCTAAATAAACAAAATTAAAAATTTCGTAAATAGTATTACCAAATTAAAAACCAATATACCAAAACCATGCACGTACTTACTGATATTTCAGAATAATATATTATTTTAACTACATAGACAATAAAATAAATATTTTCACGCTATGTTTAGTTTATTTACTTTTATAATTTTACAATTATCACAGATGACAAGATACGACATTTTATAATTCTTAATCGTATGGTTCTCTAAAATAACCACTAGCTAAATAAAATTAATAAATAATAATTGTAATTGAGCACATTTCCTAAAAAGTAATTTAGTTTTAGGGGTTAAGATGCCAATAAGTACTAAATTGATTAAAAGATTTTTTTAAAATTGAATTTATTATCGACGGGGAAGTTATTTTTTTCTTCGATTCGACTTGGGGGCGGGTGCTGGTTCCTCGTTGTCCTGAACGAAGCAAAGGGGTTGACCGAATGGCCGCGTTCCGGTTATCCCCATTTCTGGAAGATTTATGGGAAAGAAAAAAATAAACAAAAAGAAAATTAAACAACAAGAAAATAATTGAAATATTGAAAAATACGAAAATAAAGCATGTTGGTGAAATAAGGAAAAATAACAAGCAAGGGGAGGGGGGAATGACTTAGAGATCAAGAAACAGTAACCAAACCGTGTATTGAATATTGATCCGACACGATGCAGCTAAGCAACATATAAACTGCGAGAGCTCTATCTTTAGAAATGGAGGAAAAATAACTCAAGCAATGATCTGGAGAATTCCGAGAACTTCGGCAGAGGAAAAATGGAAGAGGGGAAAGCGCAGAAGCACACAACAATGAATGACACCAAACACTGAATATCTAAAACCACGACCGACAAAATTGTAAGATTGCCGAAAATCTAAACAAAAAATAAAAAAAAATATTGGATGTCCCTAATTTTAAAGCTTAGAAAAAAAAAACAGTTATGACAATGGTCATGTAAAGATTACAAGAGTATTTATTTAAATACAAATTAAAAAGGTCT
The DNA here is from genome assembly GCF_059751315.1 of Micrasema longulum. Taxonomy (NCBI): domain Eukaryota; kingdom Metazoa; phylum Arthropoda; class Insecta; order Trichoptera; family Brachycentridae; genus Micrasema; species Micrasema longulum. The sequence goes on from NW_028277937.1 coordinate 44,011, forward strand.
TCCATGAATGCGCAAACATACGACGTCGCGTCGGCGTCGTGCCATTATTGCGTTAAATTCGTGTAAACTAGAACTTCGTTTTACACTGTTTGTAAAAACAGTTTCAAAAGAAAATGATCAAAAATATAATTATAAAAAAAAATTGAACATTAATTTAACAATGCGTAAAAGTAATTAATTATTACACTATTCGTTATTGGGATTACTCACATTATTTTTTTACTTACTTGGCGTATAATATAATGTGTAAGTAATACTGAATAACCATTGATACTATTTAAAAAAAATATTTTTATATCTGTTTATTTTTAACCTTTCCCTTACTATACCAAAAACATCCGCGCGTTACGGTGCTGTGTATTCAATACACGTACGAAAATGAGTGCTTTTAAGTCGGAGAAATGGAATATTCATGGGCAATCACTTTAATGATTTATAATTGAAGTCAAAAGCGTTAATATTTTGAATCTAATAGCTAAAAATATGAAAACACTATTGGCTGACTTTCGCACCGAGGACAAAGGCCGCCTCTAACGAAGGCCCGAAATTTACTGCGTAAAACTGGCGTACTGTTGCAGTGGTACAGGTTACTTTACTACTCGCCTGCGTGACGCGTGAATCTGTCTCTCTTGCTCGCAAATATACCTGCAGTATCGAGAGTGAGAGGTAAGTAGTATTTGAGACAACCGTATATTCCGTACTCTTATATGCCACATTTGTTACATTGGTAAACTTTTGAATGCAGTAGTGATTTATCTCCGATTTGTTACAAAATGCTTTTTCAATGCCCGATGAGAATTGTTTTAATCGATGCGTAAATGTATAATGAAGAAATACGAAAAATTGTAACTTTTATATTTATAGAAATATTAAAGTTATTAGATGCGATATGTACTTGCTACATATCACCGAGAAGGGAGAGTTAAATTAGAATTATTAAAAAAAAATCTAAATAAATTTTTGTTCTAGGAAACTTATCCAGCATCGCTCTCCTTTTAGTTCATTTTTTACACGGTACTGTCCGGAACGTATTTTCCGTGTAAAAAGAGGTTTTAATATTTAAATTTGTTGCAACAGAGAAGGAAAACACTTTTGAGATGTGAATAGAAAGTGTTTTCCCTCTCTGCTGCAAAAAAAATAAATACGAATAACTCCCTAGCGAGGAAATCCAGCCAGTCTGCAAGCATTTGGACATACTCAAAACATTGTTGAGGTTTTAATAGTTGTGCTACAGCCATTTTGTTCTGCATATTGCCTACAATCAGGCGCACTGCTAGTTTTAGCATCGTCCAGCACCAGGGTCGGGCGTATGGCCGTGTCCATGGAGATTGTAGCAATAATATTTACTATATTTCATTTTTCGGTGTATTGTCGTACGAGAACCGTAGTTTCGGATATAAATATAATTTATCACATAACAATTCAAAAAATATTATCTATTTTTGACGTTTTCTAACATTTAAAAAAAGCGTTATCACTTAGATATTTCATGCTTCAATAATAAAAAAATTGCAATCTTATAACATTCGTTTGTCATGGTTTATTAAATTATCTGACGATAGTAATTTATTTTGCCACATACGATTTCCAGTAAAAATTCCAAATCGTATTCCTACTGCTAATCCTGAATTTGGAGTAAAATATTTTCTATTTAAGAGGCAGCTGTAACAGGAATTCGGATAAACTGAGATTAAGTGAGTCTCTAGTTTTTCTGTTTCCTCGAGATTCGATCTAAACGATTATATAGAGGACGCCCGTAAAACGAGAATACGACGTTGAATACTGAACATTTAAAAAAAAAATCCTCTCGTATTTTTGCAGGATTCAACGACTGAACTTATTATTATTGTCAAAAAAATAATCAAAGACTTGATTATAGAATTGAATTGTACGGAACATATTGATCGGATAGCTGGTCTTTAATAGAACAATATTTTCCAAATAAATAATGATTTTACCGATGCACTCATTTATATGTTAAAGAAAGTGTGAAATGAACATTGGTTTGCAAAGGTGTATGAATTTAAAAAAATACTGTGATTTAATTAGTACATTATTAGCATAAAGGCGGTTTAAAAAAGTTGGTAGACGGTTAAGGAATTCCAGCTCAGTAAATACCCCACTTAAAGTTACGAAATGAAGATCGTGGTCAAGAAATCAATAATCAATAATGTTGACAAAATAAAAGCATTGATGCAATTTGCTTGATAATGAATTTGTGATCATCTTAAACGAATGCAATTTGAAAAATTAATTTTCTTAACTTTTTTTGTTTTTTTTTCGGAATGTATTTTCTGACGACATTGGCAATTTATTTATTGCAAATAGTGGCTTAGTATAACGTCTGGTATTGCCAAGTAAATAATTACAAACTCCCGTTAACACGATTACCCGTATATTGTACGCGTTAAACCTTCATTTATTTCCAACCACTTGGCTGTGGGACAGTTTAAAAATTGTTACAATTATTCTAGTACTATATTTTCAGATTTTACTCCCGAAAACACAATTGTTAGTCTAAATATCAATAATAAAATGAATCATTGTTAATATTAAACTAAATCAGGTAAAGAAATAGTTTTTAAATAATAAGGACATGGCGCAACAATGAACCGCATGTACAAACTTTTTTGAAACCGCCCATTAATATTAGTATTGGAGGCAATAGAATTGGTGGATTTTTGTGTTAATTTTTTTCCTATTCTCAAAAATGAGTGCGAGGGGAAAATCATTCGTTGTTCACTAAGCATCCCTAGCGGCTTCTCTAGTCTCCGGACACAAGCGGTAGACCGTCACCTCTGTTAACACTATAGGGGTGAGAAGTATGGGGGTCGTACTTTCCGGGAGCGAGATGGAGCGGTGCTGCGGCGAGCAGTTCCTGGAGCGGGAGCCGAACATGGAGAGGCTCTTCATACCGGCGAACAGACGGCGCCGCATGCAGGAGTCGCGCGACACCCGCGCCGCATCTGGCCGCAAACCACAAGTTACACAAGGCACGTGTCGCGCCATCGACACCCCGACGCCGACGCTATGATACCTGGCTACCTCGCCCTCGTGGCCTACTATGCGAGCGCCGCTTCCCTGCCTACCATCCTCACCCGTCACCGGCACCGACGTACGATTACCGGAGTACGTAAAATAAAGTACTGTTTTGAAATGCTTTAATATTTGTGCGATCGTATACTTTGAAAAGGTCCTACGCCTCGCATTGCACAGAGTTCAACTCGAATAAAGCTTTCATACTCTGCGTAATCTACAGTAATCTGCAATTTAATGACACGAATCTCAATAATATATAAACTTATTATTATATATATGTTTAAAATACCAGTTAAATGTAAATATACAAAAGTTTGTATTAATTATTTGATATAACATTCGCTCCTTCGTGAGAAATACGAGAAATTTAGTGAAAAATACGAAGTTTGGTCTTGTTAAACTGTACACATTTCTTTGCAACAGAAATTTGCGAAGCTCTTTCGAATGTTACTAATTGTGGAACAAAACATTATTCGAGATGTGAGTATTGACTTGAAGGCTGGACCTTACATATGTACATACTATCTTATGTGGGCAATTAAAAAAATTAGCTTTGTATAATTTGAAATAACGTAATAAAAACAGAGTAAATACATGTTTGTATGAAAAGAGTTCAAGAAATACTATTAATGTTCTTTTTTTTGATTACGAGGATAAATAAACCCACTTCTCATTTCGACATTGTGTGCTTCCTCGTAATTATTTATTTAACTAGCAATATTGGACGGAATCAGACATTTCATAAACTGTGGATTAAATAAACCATCATATTATAAAACCATAACAATGAACCAACCTAGTACATAAATTCACATAAAAAAACGATAAAAAAATAACCTGCCAATGTTTAAGTGAAGTAACACGTTGGAATGTTTGTTTTTAATTTTATTAAGGATAATAAATAATTTAGAAATTAGGGAAGAAAATAATAAAACAGATCGGCAATTAAAAATAAACAAATTAATTAAAAATAAATAAAAAAGGTAATTAAAAAAAATATAGCTTCCTAATTATTTTAAAACATCCCCAGACTCATATTACTACGTAGTAATATATTTTTTTGTAACATCGAATGTTTTTTTTTTATATTGCAATATTCGTGATTTCATTCTACTTTACTTTGGGACCAATGTCGCTTATAACTTATTTTTATGTGTATTTTAAAAAAATGAACATATATTATTTTTAACGCGTAAGCACCTCGCCTTCGATAAAACAAAACATGTATTATTATATTTAAACGTGTAATCCGTTTATATAAAATTATTAATTTTTTTTAAATAAACAAATAAAAAAAATCTTTTTAAAAATAACAAACAAATGTTTACTAAACAAAAGACGATATTTAAAAAAAAATGTTTTAATATTCAATACACTACGCTTAAAATATTTATCCTAACTGAATTCGATTTCTTATTGAAACAAAATTAACTGGAAAAAAAAACATTCAATTAATTTCAAATCCAAGAGCAATACATAAATAAAAAAAATAAAAAATTGAGACTGTTAAAGTAAAAAATATTTTTTTACTCACAATAAAGGTATATTTCAGTATATGGTAAATTTGTACATACGCGTATTATTCCTATTTAAAATGTATGATCAGGAGAAATTTATATATCATGAACACAAATAAGAGTGCTATAAAGCTGTATAATACTGCTGCATAATTTTCTATTTTTTTATGTCAAATATAAAGTAATGTTGAAATAATAAAGTCATTTTGATATAATACAGTTATAAAAACAAGTAAAAATGAAATACAAGGCATAAAAGATAATATGTTCACCTGGATAAAAAATGCCAATTAAGCTAAAGTTTCTAAAGAAAAAATCTGTACAACCCTTAAATACTGTGTGAAAGCAAAAATACAATACTTAACAATAAAACGAAGACGTGAAATAATAATTTTGAACACAAAGCCTTTCAAGCCCCGTTTTTAGAATAGTAAAAACTTGTAAAATACTATATTAGCCATACGTGTACAAATTCTAGCTAGTATTATCCAAGAAAGGCGAATTTGTTTCTCAAAACAATACATAATTCTACATAGCAACTCTAAAGTGAATTGGAGTTCGGGTTGTTGTTAGCAGACCTGAGCTAGAGGCCACTTGGGGGCCCTGCACTGCCAGCGAGCTGGGGGCGGGAGAGCGCGCGGGGGCGGGAGAGCGGGCGGGAGCGCGGGACTCCGCCCCCCGCGACATTTCGCTGGCGCTCTTCAGCACTCGGTACGTGGCGTCCACTTCCAGGCTCTCTGGTGTACACGGGGGCCACCACGGCAGTTGTTAGTTACTATCTTATCTTATATCTAATATAATCTACCGCGTCGTATTATTTTTATTTTATACCTCAGTGTTGCAATTGTTATTTGCAGTACCTACTGGCGATCCTATTACTGTGACCGGTTGTAGGTAAACTGAAAACATGAGTTACTAACTTTGAAATAATCGAGTATTTATAATTATGATAATGAAATAAATTAATACTGATAAAAAAAAACCTCATGGTTGATCGGATTCAAAAATTGTAAAGCATACAAGTTCAAAGAAATTCAAAACTAGGCAAAAAATAATAGAAGTACGAATAATAAAAAAAACCGTAGAAATATCTGGTTTCGGTTGTGAAATGGGAAACTTTTACCGCGTCACGTACATATTATTTATTCTAAAATATTAATATTATCGTCGTTGTGTATCATAGATTTCACTAATATTCAATAAAATATTCCATTATTCCAAAACGTAAAGGTAACTCGTCTAGCGATGGTCGACCTTTTGTCTAACTATAAATGGTCAACGATATCCTACCGTCGGCATCGCGTCACTGGTATCGTAACTTTGTAATTTTTTTCGAAAATTCTCAAAAGAAATGTATTCCTATCAAACTTTTTCTTTCCTACATTTACAATAAAAAAAACTATGCACACTTAGACGGTGGTTATGGTTGTAAACGCGCTGATTACTCAAATACAACAAACGTTTTTATAGGTGCTCAGAATTTAAAGAATAAATATGCGGGCAATTAAATGTTTTCAAATAAACTGTACATTTATTTATTTTTTTGAAAGTTAGTAAGACATGATTATGATTACTTATTAATTTGAATAAAATGGGATAAAAACATCTCGATTACATAACAACGACATTTTGGGAGGTATCATGCCCAGGCAATTTGAATGAACTTTGACTGCAACATTCATTTTATATTGTAAACTCGAACAGATCTTCGATACATTGTAGGTACAATCAACATCGCTCGACATAACACGCATACGGGTTGTACGGAAAGGTAACAACACTACTAGAGGCGTAGGATTATCTTTGTTGCTCTCTGGGGTGATGTGGTGATATAGAGCGATATAAAAATCAAACCAATCAATACCATCTTCTAACGACATATTATCGGACTCCGTGAAAGAAAGTGACGTCACAAGCCTCTGCCCGGGTAGCCAACCGTCTGCATCAACTGGTAAAACGTCATATTTTATTAAGTGTTTTTATTATTTTTACAGAAATATCTATAAATAATTACGCATCTTTCTTCTTAAGCATATGTTCCTAATGCTATTTTCTTTCGTTCAAATACATTTACAATTTCGAGTTACAATTTGAATATGTTAATAATTAATAAAGCACTATTTATTCGCTTCCTAACAAGTCATTAATAAATTAGTATGATTACCATTAATTCATCAAAGCGAACATATCGAATCAATTCATATGCTTAAGCAAAACAAAACTATTTTAACAAATGATTTAATATAATAGTGTGTCTAATTAAAAATCATCATTATAAACCAGTTTTAAAAAGCAATGACGATTAGTAAAACAGCCATGTTCGTAGAGATAGTTCGACTATGAGAATGTAGGTAAAATTGATGATAAAGCACAATTTTTCCTAAAGTAAATTCAAGTTTAAATAGAAACGTAACCAAGATAAAGAGAAAAAATATTTCAGTAATGACGTAATATAATTCCACATTAATACTAGTGAACAAATACGAAAATAATAATGACATTTTATTTCATTATTTAATATAAATGATTAGTACTAATTTCAGATTTTATTTTATAAGAAAATAATTATGGTAAATATTGAATAATTACCACTAAATTTTGACGTAAATATCTAAATAAAATAACTTCTACAAATGACAGCAAAATAGCTCCTTAAATTCACATGTTTGATCAAACGTATGTAAATTTAAATGTCGTGGTTCCGTGGTAGTATTATGAACTCATAATTCGAAATCGAATTTTATTGCAAATTCGATGTAGAAATTTAATAGATATTTTATTATTTTTACTACTCAGATGGTAAGTTCTTAAAAAAATACATTTTATATATACTAAATTGAAAATCGAAAAAAACACTGGAAAGGAAAAAAGGTTTAAAAATGCACTGGAAGATAAAACAAAGTCCGAACAATAACGTAACCGTCAAACATCAGAAAATAATGCGGTGAGGCACAGTGTCTGTAAATTTCGGGGACCTCTCATCGATGCCGTGCACAAGAATTAGGATGTTGGAAAACTATTGTGAAATGTTAAAAACCTCTTTTGCACCCGAATTGGATCATTTGTGGTTCCGAAAGGATTGTACCACACCACACACGGCTCATCAAACTATAAAAACAAAATTCAGAAACTTTTCCCGGCCAAATAATGACAAAAAGTGGTGATATCGACTAGCCCCCACAACCCTCAGATTTGACATCCTACGATTTTTTTTCTTTAAGGAAGGTGTACACTAACCGACCAACGATAGTTCTGATGCTTTATCCGAAAACAAATAACCAAAATAACACCAGAAGTCTGCAAAAATTTAATGAAAAATATGCTTTTAAGAGATGGGATTTTAGCCACGGGAAGAGGCAGCCACGTGATCGAAATCATATTTTAAACAAATTGTTAAAAACCATTAAATCTACCAACAACATTTTAGTTATGAAGTTCTGTTTCATTAAAAAGTTGTTTTAAAAAAAACATCGGCTTGGAACATTAAATGCATCCTGTATCTAACATATTCGCGTTCAAGTCTAGCTTAACGCGCAATTTGGCTACCAAGCACGTGGTTCTGGGTTCGATTCCTGATAAGGATGTTAACATGAAACATTACAAAAAATTTTTTTGTGCTTATGTAGATCCTGAACAGGTTAAGCACAGACTGATCATCTGGCCTTCACGTTACACATGATCAATAATGCATTTATATTATGCACGAGTGTAAGAATAAGAAAACATTTATCCTTTTTTGTATAAAAGAGCGTCAATCTAATTTCCTTTCCAGTGCTAAAAAAATATTTTTTATTAGAAGAAAATGTAAACAAAGAATGTATGGACATTTATAACGTAGGCAGTAAAAACTATTACTAACATTAATAATAGTATCCACAATAAAACACAATGTTTGATTCTATGATGCTGGAAACAAGGTGCTACCCAAAATAATATACGAACAGTGTAATGTAAGGTCAACATTTGCGTATATCTTATAAAATACTGTTTCGAGCATGAAAAACTATTAACTGTATTATTTTGGATACTATGTGGTAGATATAGGTCGACCGTCGTAAGAAAGTGCACGGAAAGAAGTAGGAAAGGTGGAGCCGACGGACTGTGATGATACACATAATAATCGTGTAACTACTCGCCCGGTGAGGTTTTAACTAGGTATCACCACCATCAAAGTCCGTTTCGCTATCGCAGTAGTTACACATTATTCGTCTGGCAGATCCTGGTATTGGTTTCCCCGACAACTTAAAAATGTTATTATTAGTACAGAAGAAACGTCACTCAGGCGAGAAACCGCGATCCGGAGCGATGGTACCGACGCGACCCGATCCTTCCCTTTTCTTTCGACACCGACGGTCGGCCAATAAGAAATATGAATATTTCAATAGTGTAATAAATTTCTGAACCATGCTTCAGTAAATTATCTTACTTTCTTCTTCGGCATTTTGTTCTCCGCGTGCCTCGATTTCCGAGGTACTTTTTTGTCTCCGAAGAAGACGAGCCTTGGTTTGGCATCTTCCTGTCCCACTCATACAGTCGGCGTGAACATTCATCTTGCACAGCCGACAGCGTAAACCTTGACGTGTATGGCCTGCCGAGAAATAAACAAATTAAGTCAAATATTTCACATACGTATAGGTTTAGTTAGTAGCATAAATATTTTATTACAATTGCCTTATTTCCCGCAAACAGAGCAAGGGCATTAAGCACAAAGCGAAACGCAACTTGATTGGTTTCATAAAAAAAGCACTTTAACAATTGCAACTACAATAGATTTTTTATGCTGGCTGGAATGTAAATATTTAGACACTAAAATTCACAATTTATTTTTTCACATGAGTCAACAAAATTTTTTACAAATAGTTTCGGATACACAGTGTTATCCATTATCAGGTAAAAAAATGAGGAAAATTTACAAATACGAAAGATTTTGAGCTGAGAAAAGAGAGTAGCATTTTATTCAAAATACCTCACTTCTGCTCTCAATATTCCCAATAAGCAAAAAAATCTACCTTTGCATTAACCCCTCCGGTCATAACTCATATCATAACAAATATCATCTAATAATGGATAACACTGTGTATCTGAAACAGTATTGTACCTAAATTATAATTAACTTATTTGTGGAAAAAACACACGTGATTACTGAACACTATTTTAATATTTAACCTTCCACAAAATATACGCCGAATCGAATGACCAAATGTTAAATTTATTTTTGTGATTTTACGCAAACAAAATACATGGATATATTATTTAACATGGAAAATCACACAGTCTGCACTTTAAATATAATAAACAACATAACATTATACAACATTTAAACCAGATATAAGTCTGTGCTAGGTTTTGTGAAAGGTCATGACTTATATCGACCTTCGAGTAGTGTTGTGTTTAAGTATTACTATAAAAAAGCCAGCTCCCTCTTTTCATTTCCATTATTTTTAGATGGTCTATAAAGTAAAGATATTTTTAAAATTAATACTATATGTCAATCTTTGTGGGAATCGAAACAAGAACTGTTAATTTGTAACTGAATACACTTACTATGAAGTAGACAGTATAAATATACTAATTACATGTAATAAATACTATGTATTTTTACTTGAAGGAACTTAAATAATTTACAGCTCCAAATAAAATAACAGAAAGCTCATATGTGTCGGTTAACATCAAAAATGGATATTTCCAGACTAAGCATTTTTTCACAAAGAACATTTTTCTCAAACTGATTATTTCTATTCGACTAAATTGTTATTTAGACTATATGTAGGTCTGACGTAGGTAATAAAAGTATTCTACGTTATTTGATTTGATCAATTAGTCTTAGTTTCCGTGTAAAACTTATATATAATTTGGATGTAACTCATTTTGATATATCGGAATGGGTTTAATTAGTTTTGATAAAATTAATTCGTGGATTTAACCAGTTTTGATCTAATCTGGCATTGAATGTCTGTGTCAGGCTTGTCACTTTTACGAAGTAAAAAATAAATAAAACTAATCATTTTGAGTGTTATTGTGTTATTTGAGTGTTATTGAGTGTTATTGAGTGGATGTTTCCGATTTTGATATAAAATCAAACTTCTGACAACAATTATTATGGTATAATATTGGATTTTCCCATTTTTTAAATAAGTATTCTATGTAAAACTAAACTGTTAATCGTGTTTCCACAAAAAATGTTTTTTTTACCAATTTTCGATTTAACTAATTTTGATATCCACCGACACATACGTTTTATTTTGGAGGATAGCATATTTTATGTACGTAAGAATTTTTCGATGTACGCGGGCAATGATACAATATTATTTATTGAATTGATTAAATAAACGAATATTCACCAACACTCTTTTTCATGAATCCAGAATATTCCGTGTAAGAATATTTTAACATTCCAGGTTCTGTAGTGTACGATAACCGAAAATGATTTTCTGTCTTCCTTGGAGCATTTGAAATGATCACCGCAACACTTTCAGCATTTAGTTGAATTACAGGGTTTAAAAATTACGAAAAAAATACGGCAGGAATATCTTACCTCTAAGAACTTGAGAACAGACGTCGCATGGGGTTATTTTCTTGTATGTGTATTCCAGGAAGTTGTGAGATTCTGTATCACCTCCTGAGCGAGAAATATCTCTGGCGTTGCCGTTTTTCCTAAATAAAGATAAAGTAATGAACGCCAAACATAATTTTGTTTTACCAACATATCGTGACACAGAATATAAATTCTAATGGAGTCTATAAAAACAATAGAAAATATTCAGTAAAAACAACAAAAAAAACTGTCAATGTCTTTTTCGTAACTACTGAAATGACAAATATGTTTTAATTTCAGAAGAGAAATTCATTTTCTGTTCTGTGATTTCAATGACGTTTCCAGCACGTAGTATGTATTGTCTTTTTGAATGTAATACTTTGAAAAAAAAATGATTGTTGGTTATACATGTTTTAGAAAAGATTTCATCCAAAACCTCAGGTTGTTTCAATTTATGTTAAAATCCTAGCTAAGCGCAATGTGATGCGCTATGAATTCCACCTGTTTTATGTTATTCTTGTATATTATATATATTTTATTATGAATACTTGTATATTATATCACTTATTTATTAAATTATTTTTTTATGATTGTTGTCCATTTCCTATTTTGATTTTGTTGTTTTTATGTTATTTATTGGTAATTTGTTAAAACTGATTTATTTATTTATGATTTATTACTTTAGTTCATAAATCTAAAGAACGTTCGAAAAAATACCAATAAAACTAAATAATAAACATACAGTTTAAAATTTTATGTAACTTTAATGGATATATTGTGTAACGTGTTTTCAGCCGATATTACCGTGTTATGGTAGAAACACTGAATAAATAAAAAAAAGGACGCAACATCAAATATAATTTAATTAAATAATAATTTTCAGATCAAAGTATTGATTTATAATAAGACACTTAAGTGTATTTTTTAAGAACAGTTATATATTACAGTAATCAATTTTTGATGTTGGAATAGAATTTGTGAAATGACAAATGACGCGATTGAATTATTATGAAATAATTTATAAATGCTTCGATTTTTATACTACGAGAGGTAACCTTACTAAATAAGTTCGTGAAATTTTAGTATCAACCTTCAAACAATAATTGTCAAAATTTCATAACAATCTGAAGTTTAGTTCACAAGTTATAGTGGTTTTGTTGACGCTTCTTTTGTAATTTTCAAAATAATGGAAAGATTTGAATATTGTGTGTTGGTAAAGCATTTTTTTTTTCATATTATAAAGCATAAAACAAAAAAAAAATATGGGAAAAATACCGTTCAAGCACAGCAATGACTTGACAAGAGCTATTTGGATTCAACTCCATTGAGCAAAATTGTAGAGAAATGGCTTGGTACAGACACCGATGATACTGAACGCTCTAGTCGCCTAAATTCGGCAGCTGTTCCAAAACAAAAGTCCACAAAATAGTTTTGGCCGATCGAAAATTGAAGTTGCGTGAGATGTCCTGCACCTTAAAGATATCAAAAGGCAGTGTACTGTATTCACCATTTGGCATCAACATTTGTGCATGAGAATGCTCTGTTCGAAGTGGGAACGGCGTTCGCTCACAGTAGATCAAAAACAACAACGCGTCGACAGTTCAGAGCGCTGTTTGGAGCTGTTCCATGCGGTATGTGACAATGGATGAAACATGGATATACCACTACACTCCAAAGATAAATCGGCCGTCAGCTGAGTAGACAGACATCGGCAACGAAATAAACAGAGGCGAAAGTCGCCTAAAGCGACCGAAATCGCAAAAAGGGAGAAGAGAGGAGTCAGCTGATAAGGTTTTGGCCTCCGTATTTTGGGATGTGCACAGTATTTAACTAATTGATCAAATCGAGAAAGGAAGAACCATCGATAGCAAAATGTTATGTTGCATAATTGGTGTGTTTGATGAATGAAATTGCGGAAAACGACCCTAAACAAAGAAGAAAAAGTGCTCTTTCACCAAAATAATGCACCGTGTTACGTCGATGGTAACGACGCCGACGGCCAAATTGCACGAGTTGAACTTCGAATTGCCTCCGCACCCACCCAGATTTGGTCCTCAGCGACTATTGGCTGTTCGTGTTGTTCTTGTCCCATAGAACGGAAGTGGTAAATTACAAATCTAAATAGTAGACTAACTCAAGAGAACCACGCGTTGACCATGCTCTAGAAACCCTGTCGTCTGCTCTAAGGTCTGAAAGATTGTTAGGACGATTAGGGTCTTTACATACGATTGTTTCTACTGTTGGTAAAAGGATAGTGGTTTAGCGAGGGATTCAGTATTACGATTTCACCTGAGTTCGATAGGGATCATGTTAGGATCTGTGTTAGGGTTTTGCCAGTAGTGTCTTGATAATTTGATGTTCCTCTGTTATTTGGTAAATATACGTATACGTATTGTTTTTCTTCTGTTGCTTGAGTGAATGTTGTATAGGGCAAACTATTCTAATGTTTCCTACATGTATTTGGGTTTTGTGTCGTTGTTTGATTTGTTTGTATTACTACGTTCTTCTTCCTTTCCGAGGCGGGATCTGGAGCATGCGGCCGCGGTCTCAATTTGGAACTAACACTGTATTCCTTCACTGTCATACTGGGAAATTGAAAAAAGGTGATTGTGCTGACCATGAGTATTTGATTAATCACAAATTGACAATACTGGAGTGAGGGGTACAATGAAAGCTTTCAATGTTTCTTTGTTTTGTTATTTTCGAGGTTTGATTGTAAAGAAATATTAAATTTTCGCTTAATTAGTTTTAAAAAAAGAAGAAAGACACAAGTCTTTATGAACAGTTTCGGGAAAGGGGTGGATGCGTTTATTGTTCGTGTACCCTAAAATGATGCTTCAGGGAAAGAGATTTGGTGATGAAGATGAAGAATGAAGAAGTGATTGCCGAAACTGAAGCCTATTTTGAGACCAAAGATAAATCCTTCTACAAAAAAAGTATTTCAAATCTTGTTGAAATGAATGTATCACTCTCGAAAAAGACTATGTTGATGAACATTATTTGAACATTTAATAATAATGAATATTTTTGTGTTTTTTTTAAAATATTTTTTATTTCCTTTTTTGATTACTATTGAAAAAATACCACATTATCTTTTAAAGAATATTTTATTTTTTCTTTCTTATGTTATACAAAAATATTATAACTGTCCATTATTTATTATAGGAGCTAAAATTCATTAACATTTTCTTGTATACCCACGAACAGGCCATGCCTTTGTGGGATTTTTTGTTTACTATTTTTCTATTAATATGTATTTCATTAATATGTAATTATGATTTACTTTTTAATACTCTGTTTTATTATTATGCTTATTGTAAAAAACAAAAAAAAAATATAAAAAAATAATAAAAAAAACCTTGTCGAATTTTGCATACAAGTTGTTGTTTTGTAAAGCTAGGGTTTCCTAGGACAGCGGTGCCCGTATTTTAACGGCCGTAGTGAACGGTATTGCGGTTGACAGCCGTCGTAACGGTGACTAGAGTGTAGTTTCCTAGGAAAACGGTGTTATCAACACCATTTAACACCGTTTCCCTAGGAAACCACCCTCTAGTCGACGTTACGACGGCTGTCCGCCGCATCGCCGTTCACTACGGCCGTTAAGATGCGGGCACCGCTGTCCTAGGAAACCCTAGCTTTAGTCATTTTACTAACTCATTGAGTGATGCTATATGAAGTAATTACACTTAATAATTTTAACATGTAATTTAGTTTATAAATACTAGTAACATTTTCAAAAAAAGAACGGTAATTGATTCGCTTAGTAAACACTTTTTTCAGTTAAATATTAATTTTGCAACTGCAAATAATTTATTAATGATTTGTATACTTGTCAACTAAACAAGTTTCCAATACGAACCACTCATAGTGAACTTTCCAAGGTACAGAGAAGGAAAATCCTCTAACCTTGGCTCGGCTTTGAATCCCACACTTATTATTTATTCTTGAAAATATTAGAAAATAATAACTTCTTTTAGAATAAAATAAGATACATGTAATAAAAAAATACATTCACATATAAATAAAGCTTTATTTGATACCAGATATTTGTGATTTTATAATGCGGGCAATTCCTAAATACGTGTGATACGTCTTAAATCTGCTACTTGTAGAAATCATTAAATTTGTTAAAACTTAACGATAGAAGAAAAATTATAAACCTTTTAAATTTATTCAAAATTGTAAATTCAATATGGGATTGCCCTGAACTATTATCTCTCATCAACTTCAGGGTGCCTGGAAAAATGACTAGACAGGTGCCACCGTTTTGTAGCAACAATTCGCGGACAGTGTATACTTGTAATGCCGTATTAAATAGACTTCATGAACTCGGCAATAGTTATTCCCACGTATCTGATATATTTAGTGTAAGGTATTGTTCCTATAGCACAAACCTTTTGAACTTTTTCAAAGATGGTGAATGATAATTATATTTATTTATTCATGCATTTCATAAGATATATATACAGTTTTTTGTTCACTTTGCCTAGCTGTGTGAAACAGTACTTATTATTTTCTTGTTGTTTTACTGTAGAGTGTTTTATTATTTAAACTTTCTACTGAATATGCTGTATAATTTTTAGGTTAATTTTTTAAATAAAAATCTTGTATAATTTTTGGTTTAATTTTTTTAAAATAAATCTTGGGTATAAGGAAATTCATGTTTAAAAAAAAAAAAATTCAGTCAAATATGTTAATTTTATAAATGTTTGTAAAAGGCAGATTTGCCGTTTATGTTTATAAAATAAAATAAATCTGTTAAATACAATAGTTCATACATAAATTATTAAAACGACAATTTCACAATATATAAAAACAAAAAAGTATTCAATAGGTTATTTAAATCTTTGTCAAATGCTGAAAATAAAATACTTGGAATATAATTGAAACGATAGTAGGTATTTCGGAAATATTTTTTTTAATTTGACGTGAAATAACACAAAGCTACTAAATAATAATTGCAGACTGGTAGCACAGAAGGAACAGCAACATTAAATCCTTACCTACTAATTTGGTTGAAGACTGTCAAGGAGTAAAACCACACATCAGATTAGGATTATGGGAAGGAAGAAGCAACAAGGATACATTGCACAATAAAGCAGTAAAGCTGTGACATCCTACAGATAAGCACTCAACTACCTTAAAAAGCTCGTGAAGTAGGGAACAAATTAAATAATCCGTTTTCTCAAAGGTACGAATTTTATAGTATCTAGGCACATTTATCAGGAGAAGTTGGCAAATAAATATATGGAAATATATGTAAGGGTGCGTATTGTTTATAATAATATTACCTCATTGCAATGATCGTTGACACAGCATGGTACATTTGATTTTTTCTACGAATGGTAACGATTGAAAAAGAAAAAAATACAAATAAAATATTTCGCCATCGTTTGTGAATCTTTTAAAAGAAAATCTTGTCAAATAAAAACTAAAATACAAAATTGACCAGATAAGTCAAATTAACATTGCTAAAATACGATGAGTAAAAGCAATGAAAATTGTGATTAATTGTTTGCTTAAAGCAATGTTGAATGAAAACATTAAATCGAAATCTAGATTCTACAGCGAGTAATACCTAAACACTTTAAACTTTGTTAAACATCAATCAATATTACTCTACAAAAATAATACAAAGCGTATAGCAAAACCGCACAGACGAATTGTTGATTTACACGTTTGCGTTAAATTAAATATGTTTTATTTTTAATTCAGAACTCATTTCATGAGACATACAAATATTTGGACGTGTGGTAATCTCTGTTACCCCAATAACTGAATACATACATGAGTATTTAATACTGTTGTTATCAGCTTTTGTACCATTGAAGTGTTAAAAAGTGAAAAGCTTTACAGTGAGTGTTGTAAGTTCAACATGTCAGAGGTTTTTCTAATGTTTTAGGCACAGTGCAGTGATGCATACATGTTGTCTTTGTTTTCGTCCTTGGAATTTTTCAGCTGTTTTCTTATATTGTGTCATTAAAACAAAAACTTTCCTCTCAACTTACAATCTATTACTAAATGAACGTCAAATATACCACGTTAAGGTTTTTATACTACATTTAACAATAAAAAAATGCCTCTTCAGTGAACGTATAATTCTGAAGGTAAAAACTAAAAAAAATGTTGAATAAAACATATTCCGACATGAAATTGTAGTTTAAAAAAATTAATACTGATTCTGATAATGATTTATTTTATATAACTTACTCGTAATAGCGTCACGTATTTAAAACTGGTAACATAATTCAATAATCAAAACATGTAAATAATAGCCATGAATTTACTTATATCTATAAAATTTTCTTCCAATGACATCAAAATTGTTTATCAATAATTGAAAAATACTGAAATAATGCAAAATGATTTCTCAATCAAATTGCTTAGGTTTTGAAACCGAGCAGTAAATTTTGAAAACTATTTGTAATTTTTTGGTTTTTCTAAAAACAGACAAAAAATGTACTTACTTATCAACAGGTGCCGCAGGTTGCGGTTGTGGAGTTGGTTTCAGGCTTTTAAAAGCCTTAAGCCATTTACTCTTCATACTTCCGCCGGATGATGATGAAAGTTTCCGATCTACGTTTCCGGCGTCAGCTTTGGAGGCAAATAGTTCTTTCTGAAAATCGAAAGATAAGAAAAATAGTTAAACGAACAATCTCCCTTTTTACAAAGACATCAATGTCAACATAACATCGTACAACTTACAAATCGTTTATAAAATTAGATGAATAAATCAATTCTTACTTCAATAAGAAGAGAAACCCTTTGGTAATGGGTGTCAATAAATAAGAAATTTGCAATATAAATGCTTTTCAGGTATTTATTTATTATTTTTGGAAATATGACCACATAATTGAGTAAAGAAGAGAACTGAAATGAATCAAAATTAAACGCCAGAGAGATTATAACACCTTTTTACTTCTTTCCACTGTACCTTTATAGTCCTAACGCTCCTCTACACCTTCGTAAAAAAATTTAACGCTCATCAGTTAATTGTTTATATCTTTGTTCTCATTTTCAAAGCCCCCTATTTATTCCCATCAATAATTCATCCTTCTTTTCAAGCTCATATACTGTCCATGCGATTTCATAATGGAATCATCTTCTATCCATAACCATATGTTTCTACAGTAGCTTTGTCTAAATCACGTCTGAAGAAACATTTTCATTAGGGTGTATCGTGAATAATTATTGTTGGAAATTTAAAATTAATAAAAAATTGTCACTGTAGTCGAATGTTTAACAAATTTTTTTTTTGTCAATATTTAGGTATCCCGGAATGAGCCCAAAGGTTTTTTTTGTAAAGAAACATAGATTTATTTATTTTTTTAAACATAAATGTAAATATTTTTTTTAAATTTCAAGTATAAAATGGAAACTTTAAGAATGTTTATTATAGTAAAACAAAAAAAGTGTCTGTCATGTAACATTTCGGTTTCCCGGATTAGCTGTAAAATCATTTATTTTTCACAAAATTTAGGTCCTTTGTTGACGGATTCATTTACTTCGTAATAATCAATTTTCTTGTAAGCATACAGATAAAAAAATAGTATACACCTATTAAATAATGAAATAAACTTAGCCAATCGTGTAATTTTCAATTTTTTCAAACCTTTCATAATCTCCGACCCCCACTTATTTGCCAACATAACACTGAATACTATCAACCTAATGTTAGTGCATGTTCAGACATGGTGGTGTTTGTATCCCTTTTAACTTTGCACGTAATTTATGTATTTTTTCGTATGTACTATGTATACTATGGTGATGGTAAAGATGAAGGTGTATTTTATAATTTGCATGTTGGTGTAGAGAGTGTCCTGACGAAGAGACGAGTACGTCTCGAAATATGTAGACATAAAAAGTTGGTAAGTGATTGTATACTAATATTCACGAACAATAGTTAAAATCAACAATATTTTGAGTTTGTTTAAATTTTTGTAGACAAGGACTAGATTCAACCTTCTAGGGAGCTGTTAATATTTACATATTACAACAGTGTTGAAGAGCTTGTTATAGAAGGGAATATTAAGTTTTATATAAATATTTTAATAATTAACTTCACAAACGTCAACAGATGGAAGAATCGAAGGAATATAGATGTTCATATAGGCAGAATGGTGAATGTTACACAGTCCGTAAAGAGGCCACTTAAACCAGCCAATGACAGTTCATAAGCTCTGTGGATGCCTAGACTTCTATATTTCCTTCTATGAAAAGGTTTTCATCTCTGTTGTAATATGTTAATAATAAGTTAAATATTTGCCCACAAAGTTAATACTTTAAACATAAATAATAAACAAATATATTTTTTAGCAAATTACAACAGGGATGGAGAACATTTTAAAGAAGGGAATCAAGTTTTTTGTCTTTAAACATTTGGATAAACTCAAAATATTGTAAATATATTTATTGTTTCATTCTTTTTACTGGAAGATTTCATGCAATTATAAATATGGTCACATTATATAGGTCTGATTATCGATGGTATGAATAGCGAATTAATCCATGTTAGATTGCCAATGGCCAAATATAATAAGGAGCCCGTTTAGTTTCTGGATAATTCACTGGATCCATCATATGATCCTGCTAGATAATAGAAGTGAATATGTTTTTTAGGATAAACTATTGATTGCCATTTTAAATGAGATGCACACGTAGAAAAAATATGTAAAAGACTTAGATCAGTGGTTTGTAAAATGTACATATTAAATTTTAGGTAGTATTTTAAAAATAATTTATTTGCTCTCAGAATCAATTATAAGATATGTTATAACTTTATAGGGTTTTTCTAGTAGCACAAATATATACCTTGTTCGAAATTTAAAATTGTTAAAATAGTTTGAGTTTGTCCAAATGTTTGTACACAAAATACTGGATTTCACCCGCTAGGGAGTCATAAACATTAACTAATTACAACAGGGGTGAAGAAAATTTTAGGGAAGGGAATATGGAAGTTTAAACAGTGTGTTATTCACTATTTTGCCTTTGTTTAAACATCCACATTTCCTCAACTATTCCATCTGTTTACTTTTGTGAAGTAACAGAGCTAAAACTTTAATCATGTGGGTGAGATTCATCCGGCTGAACCAATTTACCTACTAGACAACGCCTGAAAACAATTTTTAAATTTGTATACTTCTATGTTTTAGTTGACTATATGAAAAGTATTTTCTATTCATCATTTTCCTTAACTAATAGATCTCAAATTGTACACTAAACTTTACAACATGTATTTTAGTGATTCAGAGCATATTTTGATAAAAATGAAATATCATAAAACCTTCAAAAATCGTTAAAAAAAGGTAACGTTAAAAACTAAGTCTAATTTGACCAAACACCGCCTCGCACGTATATTTTTGAGCCAGTGGGCTTTTGGAGTTAAGGTGTTTTTAAATTGTCATTTGTTTTAATTATAAGAGCTTAAGCGACTTAATCGTTTTAATTTTTTATTTATTTTTACATAAACGGCATAAATCGCCTATAACATATACATAAATATGAAAAAAAATAAAGTACACGTATAAATACATAACAAAAAAATAATAAAGTTGCATAGCTATAACAATGGTAATCAGTAGGTAAATACACATAAGCTACCAAAAATATTAACGAAATACAAGTATATACATAAATATGGAAAAGCAAAAAAGAAAAACATTTTTAAATATGAAGAAAAGTTTAAGAATTATATTGCGAGAGAAAAAAAGAAATCAGACTCGTTTTATTACTGTCAAGTCCAGAACCAAATATATCAGCCTTGTCCTCATACTGATTACCATATCTGTGGAGCCTAAGAATAGGCGAGTGCATGTGATAGTTGGTCCTAGAACTTGCAGAACAAAAAGGAGATCTGTGGCGGGTATATCGACCAGGTACACGGAAACACACCAACTCCAGCAAATCTGGACAGTCAATGAATGATTTATTAAGAAAAATTAAAATGTTAATCGTCTTATATTTCAAATATTCCTTTCTCTTTCGTCGCATATTTTTTTAATGACTCAATTTTAAACGACTTAGCGGTGTAAATGTTAATAATATATTTTTAAACTCTTACAAATGAATTGATGTAAGTACATAAATTTACATAACTTTTTCAAAAATTTTCAATGTCACTTTCCTTAAAAAACTTTAAATATATCGAATGCATATTTTTTCTAGAACCCCTGATTCACGATTCAAAATCAAAATCTATTATAATCAGAATAAAATTAAAAAAGCATTACTCGCACGACGGGTTTGTATTCGCACAAGTGAAGTCATCAACAAGATTAGTAAATCATTTCTACTTAATTTATATTACGAAAGATGACGTCATTTCGAGGTAACCCTTAGGCCCATTTCATATGTATTATTCCAATCCGCATGGCTCGGTAAAATTAAAGTGAGTGGATATTTATTTATTATTTCCTTTTTTCGTTTTATTTCTTAAGTTTTTGCTATCGAGTGAAAAATTTGCAAAAGAAAATCAATTGAAGATTATTGTCGATCCACTCTATGTTATTTTATAGGACCGGGTGGATTTTCGCTGTGATGTGAAAACGGCCATAGTAAGGTCATGAATATTCGAGGTATTCAAATAGTGTACACAAACATTATGTGTATTTGTGTGCAACCAAAACCAAGTAGGGCACACAAGGCAGAATACGTGAATTACGACGGCAAAAGTAGGCTCAGGTGTTGTCTTCAAACTAAACACAAATACCCTAAAAACGTTTATAATAAACCATCGAGGAGGATTTCTAAACCTGTCATCCACCCGCAGCTGTTAAAGAGTCCTGAGGTACTCTCTGAATACAAACTTTATGCAGATTAAGGAGTGGGGAGGAGGATGTATGGACAGAGGACAATGCGTCGTCCCCACTCGGACACTCTGTCCCATCGACAGTTATAATACTGGAAAGGTAACGGTCTGAGCCTTTGCTCCATTTATAAGAAACCGGTGCACATTGGATCATAAGAGTTTTTTTCCTGACGCAACACAACAGTTTATTCATGTTTGCAAAGTTAGGATATCTTGCGCAGTCTTGTTGCGTTTGGATTGTTGACGGAGTAACTATGCTCGTCCTGTTTTCCTGAATTTAAAATGCCAAAGTTTTTACTTTGAGTATTAAAGTGTGAAGTATTTACTTTCATCTGAAATGATTGTTAATATAAAATATGAACTTGAAATGGATATAACACGTGTTTTATAAAACACCATATTTCTATAAAAGTTTATATTTGAAGCACTAACTTTGTGGTTATTCATTATAATAAAATAAATAAAACAACTTATTTATTTTATTAACTAATTAGTTACGTAACTAATAAGTTACGTAAACCTTGACAAAGAAGCTTGTTTGCTTTAAAACCGGTCGGTGAAAAATAAAAATTAGTTTAAAAAACAAAGTAGTTTTATTTATTTTATTACACCATATTTCTTTTTAAAAAACATTGAAATGTTTTCTTTTGCATGAGTTATGAAAAAAGTTTTAGAGAGTTCACCGATTTTATTTTGCTAGTCCTAACAAATATCTAATGATAAATTTAGTAAAGTAAAATACATGCCCCCTCTCTTCTCCCTACTTGAATTTGAGCGTATTCTTTGCAGGGAGTCATGCGCTGAGTCCACTCTGAAGGAATATAAGATGACGAGAAGAGAACTATTTATGGCGATGAAAATGATTATGATAATATCAAAATTATTATAATATCTTTATAATATTTTATCTTTTTAATGTAATATGATTATTATAACATCAACATTTTTAATTGGTCCACTATATTATGAAAATTCCGCTCCTCCACTTCTCCACTTCTCCACTCTATTTTCTCATCCCTTAACCTTCTTAAGAGCTCTTTTTTTCCTCATGTTTTTTATAATATATTATTTTTCTCTTTACTGAGTAACAAGATCTCTCATTATATTTGTGAAAAACTTTAACTGGATGTGTGTACTATTTTTTTATATTTTGTATTCTTATTTATATAAATAAATATAAATATGAATAATGAGGATGTGGATTTTTATTATATTAAACAAAAATTGTACAAATATATACATTATATACATAGATACATTTAAAAATACAAAAATAATTCTACGTGACGTTTTATTTAAAAAATCAGAAT
This sequence comes from Micrasema longulum, assembly GCF_059751315.1. NCBI lineage: Eukaryota > Metazoa > Arthropoda > Insecta > Trichoptera > Brachycentridae > Micrasema > Micrasema longulum. The sequence continues at coordinate 67,219 of NW_028277937.1, forward strand.
ACTTTGACCATTCGATCCCCAACAAACTCCAATGAAGTATTTTTCTGAAAGATATTTATTGAAATATGCTTCTTGTACTCATTTTTGATCAGAATATCGAATCAAATCAAGTTTTATATTTTTGTCGTCGTAATTTACGTATTTGGCCTTTGGTGTGGGGGTTCGGATTAGAAGTTCCGTTTTGCTGCGATCGATAAACTAAACGAATTTGTAAACTGGAATCACCCGGTGAATCATTCAGTGGTTTAGGCACTAACCCCCAGTTTGTAGTTTCAAAATATTTTATTGATAATATGGCAATCGGACAATTCTATTCTATTAACGCTTTGAGAAATTAGTACGTTTAATCGAACACTAACTTTACAATTTTATTTTTACCATAATAAATCAAATAACAACGTAAGGGTTTTGTTTACCAACTCCTAGCAATCTTGATTAATTTAGAACTCAAACAAAATAACAAAAAATTATGATATGGGCTAGCTGTTCGTAAATATTGCGATAAATATGGAAAAAAAACACTCTTATTTTGAATCGCAAAAATTTATAGCTTATTAGTAAACAATATTAAGAATGATGTGTTGTACACAGTAATTAAACGTACGTATGCCCAAATTGTGGTCGATGGCGAAAAATTCCCTGCATTGATCAGAATATTTGTTTTAAAGGAATAACCCTTTATTTGAAAAGCTTGACACTAGGTTGAAAAGAGTGGATATGGAAGGAAGCCATGAAAAATACCCCATAATACCCCGACCAATTAAGTAAATAATTGATTTAAGATTTTTTCACAGTTGGCCGTTTAACCAATTGCGCAACAGCGCTTGTCTATACTTAAATATTGACTGTTAAAGTTTGTACATTTTCACGGCCTTCTTGCCAGTATTTTGGACAGCGTTATGAAAAAAAATCAATTCACGGCACAACAACCCAGGAAAAAATAAAACATTTATTAAAAACCGCATTTGGTTCCTTCATTTTAAGTCGAATATGTTTATTTAATATACAAACATGCAAATATAATATATTATGTATCTACATACATATATATTTATATGGCTCAAAAAAAGATATTTAAAAAAATCGTTACATCGTTTATTTTCCATAAAACATACTTAAAAATAGAATAAAAAACAACAGATATTCTCCTTCAAGACAATTTATCGTATAATATATTTTTAAAAACCGAGGTACAGAATCACAAGTATAAGTTGGCAATGGCTTAAACATTAACTACATATTTTTTTAATGCGATTTATCTATGGACTTCTATGCAGTAATCGCTGTTGTGTTTTAATTTTTCAAGTTATTTGACGCTAACAAACCCCAAAGTTATACCCTGTAGCCATGCTGAAAGTCATAAAAAGTGGTATAAGGGAGACTATTTTAAAAGTTAAAGCATTTTGTGAAAGTGAACTAAGAAATAATGGGTCATCAATTCCATTTGAAAAAGTGAATTCTCGTGCTGCTGCTATGATCGGTAGGTGTTGTCATACCTTAAGATTAATTACCCTACTTTTTCAGAGATTTTTTTTAAAAGATAAATTTTGTGTAGTAAATAAATTAAAAAATGAAATGTATTTGTGTAAATGAGTTTTATAAATTTATTAATCCGTATTTTTTTTACAGAACTAATGTTTTCTTTGTAGGTGTATCTAAACGGTCTGTTCAGAGGAAGAGGAAAAAAAAGTATCAAAATTGACAACTTTGATAACTGTGCCGTAAGAAAAAAAATTCAAGAGTTTTATTTAGTAAAAAAGAAAGCACCTACCATTCCTAAACTTCTTATTGTTCTGAGAAACAATATTAATTTTGATGGAAGCCGTAAAACTTCAAGCATGATTCTTCTGAAAATAAACTTCAAATTTGAAAAATGTCACTCTAAAAAAACAATTATGATAAAACGGTACAATATCCAAGCATGGAGAGAACGGTTTTTATTCGAATAAAAAATGAACCAATTAAGTAGTGACAGACGACCAGTCATATTTAATAAATTAGTGTTGTCAATCTAATGAAAAACCCGGAATTTTAAAGGATGTTTCATCGGGTACGAGGTAGATAATTGCTTATGCTGGCAGCGAAGCAGGTTTTGTTAAAAATGCTTCCTTGGTTTTTAAATCAAATACAAAAAGTGGTGATTACCACGATGAGATAAACGCGAAAAATTTCTGGAATCGACAAGTTGAGAAACTCTTGCCAAATTTACCAGAATCATCAATTATTTTTATGAAAAATGCTTTATAATAAAGCATCAAATTAAATAAAACACCTATTTAAAACAACAAGATACAAGAATTGCGCGACTGGCTATTGGAAAACCAATTATCGTACCTTCCTTCAATGCGTAAACCGGCTCTTTTAATTTTTTTTTAATTTAATAAAAAGCCTCCGGTGTACGAAATCGACAATATTCTTCTTAAAAATGGTCAAGAGTTTTACGGTTGCCTCCGCACAACTGTGACCTGAACCCAATCGAGCTGATTTGGAGCTCGGTTAAAAGAAAGGTTGCAGAAAATAATATTTCAAGGGATAAAGCAGAAATCCCAAAATTAATTGAAGAGGCATTTCAATCTATTACTTCAGTGGAATGGAAAGCACACTGTGACCAAGTCATCCGTGTAGAAGATGAATACGATAAAAGAGATCTTTGCTTAAACCTCGATGACCAATTCCTTTTTTTACTCAATAGTGACACTGAATCGGACTCAGGCTCAACGGAAAGTGAAAGTTTTGATGATGGTGATATGTCGGGCATCAATTTGTTTGACCACACTTATATTTAATTCTTATTCTTTATAAGTTTTATTTTTTGTGCTCTATCCTGTATTTTATGTATATAAAAAAAATATATATTTATAGAAACAAAAAGCTTTAGTTTTTTGTGTTATTTTGTAGATGTATTCTCTTAGCTGAAGGCATTTTCAGATAAATATAATTCTATAGAATTTCCGTAAGATATGTCTTTCATTGAATATATATTATGCATATGTGTATATCTTTTTTAATTTCCGAAATTCCATACGAAATATGAAAACATTTTAGTCTGGCTACCCTAAAATATACTTCAGCACCCTTCGATCGCGCTAGCGTATATTTGTGGGTCTGTACGTATAATTAAATAGAGATTACACTTTATACGATAATTATTTGTTCAAACAATGTTCAAAATGTTTTAAAAAATTGCCGAACGCCACGGAGAGCGAATAAGGGGTAGTGAGCGTTGTTTCGTCATGCCTTATCAACATTACCGTACAAAACGCATTGTAAAGTAAAAAGGACTAACTTTCTATGTCGTTTCACAATTAATTCAAAGCTGGTTGTCGCACCCTTTTGCACTGCTTTATGTTTGCTTGGTGTATATAAAAAAACACTTGCGGATCAAGATCCTGGGTTGTTACTACATACAAAGAAACCATTTTATAAAGAAATAAATTATGATTGAATTTTTCAGGATTTAGATTTTTTTTTCTAATAATGAAATTCATGTACTTTGATAGGCTTTTTAAGTAGAACATATGTATTGAGAAAAAATAAATGAAAGTGATTTTTTTAAATTTGACGGTTCATGCTATAAACATTATTGCATCATTTAAAAAAAAAATGAAATAGTAAATAGAAATACACACAGCTCACAATATTTGGCAGTTGGTAAATTTAGTTTGTGGCGATTTGAAATCTATTCTGTCTCTACCAGAACTAGGTATTAGGAAATCAGCAACAGGAAAATTAAATTTCCGTGGAAACATTAAAACATTAATCTTGTACAATGCACAGAAAGTGACAACTAAAATTTGAAGCAATATTATTGAATGATTTTTTTAAAAAAATTTAAGTAAAATGAATGGTTTCGCCATCACTATCACCCTAATATATTGCATATAAAACTTAGGTTTGTTTCGCGGGTATGGATAGATTACACGTTTATGTTATCACTCCGAAAAGTAGTTTGTAGCGCATTGTTGGGATATTATTTTCAACCGTGTGAGATTTTTGTATTTGAGCTATCGATATATGGCTCGTAGTCGGGTATAATAAACTGAATATGACGCTTGATAATACCACCACTGCTCTGGTGCTATTTAGCTCCCAACAATTTAAAAAATGTTAAAAAATATAGCAGTTAAGGAAAATATAATGTCTATTATTTTTATTAATGGAATCCTGAAATTTTTATCATCGAAAATTTTATTTTATTACTGGGTATATTCAATTGTAGTCAATTAATAATTTATATTACTCACTGTGGAAATGTATAAAAACCTTTGTTACGAGTTACGTTTCTATTTTTTAAATGTTCTGGGTGCATTTCACGTAGAATTCGCTGTTATTTTCCCAAAATATATATTTTTTAAATAATGTAATAAAAAAAAGACTTTTTAACGCAAGAAACATGATCATCATTAAATTTAATTAAATTAAAAGTTAAAAAATATTTAAAATCAGAACTTAAAGAATAGTAACCGGCAACCCTGTTTTAGAACACCATGAACGCAGAAAAAAATAAAATAACGTTTTAAAATGTCTCGTTAATGGAAAGATAATTCATTGTTAATTTTATTTTAAACTTTTTAAATAGTCATTTACTGGATGAAACATTAATCCGCCAGCTTTCCAAATATTTTTTTATATATTTTTGCATTAGATTAGAACACAAACGAAATATAACGAAACGCGATTATATAATTGAACAAACGAACACTTGGTACCGCAGCGCGTGAAACACTAGTTTCCACTAAATGCAAGGTATGCTCCGGAACCTAGGTTGAATGAAACATAAGTCGGTCGCTTAGTGCTGCAACTAGTATGTATATAAAGTTGGGCTACCGATGTATGGAGAAAAAACAATAAAAAAAAAAATTGTATTAGTGAAAATACGACGTCTTTTAACTGCATATAATTATTAGACAATGTCTTCTGTCTCCGGATTGAATCTGGACATTTGAAAAGTTTTGGAAAAAGACCCACTATAGTATTTAACATATCTCTTTGCACAAACATGTCACGGGGTTGAAATTTCCAACTAACAAATTTAAATAGCAATGGAAAAAGATCAATTTCTGATGATTTTCAAATTTCAATTATGAATATTTTTGTGCAAAAAAAGAGATGGTGTAGTGGGATTTAATATTTGATGTCAGTGTCAAGAAAGGTAGAGTAACAGTTGTATGCAACTGTACAATAGAATTCCACCATTAATTCTTAATGAATAATGTAAATCGGATGAAATAATGCTTTCGGGTAACTTAATTGACTTATTATAAAAAAAAATAAAAAAAATTATTGATTGTATGCTTGCACTGAGGCATGACTTTAGATGTAAGTATTCATATGTAAGTTTTTTTTAAGATTTTATTTTTTTAACGATGTAAAAACTGAGGAACGCAAATAAAATTAATTATGTGAATATAACACTTAATTGCGCTTATTTCGACAAATTCAATATTTATTAACACTTTCAATAAGCGATTTTATCTTTTAAAATATATTCTGACTCCTATATACGTCATTACCAAAAACTGGACAAAATAATTACTAGCGTAATAATTATTGTTATATCTTGATTAATTTGATATCGAAATTTATTGCAACATAAAGGCAAAGCATTTTTGAGAAGGAAAAATAACTTTTACTGGGCAAAATCCAGCCTTGTCCAAAAACATTTGAACATACTCAAAATATTGTTGTAAAATTGTTGAAAAGAAACTAATTACACTGATTTTCAAAATCAAACTTTTTAAATGTCACAAGAAAAGGTGATTTTCATAGAGTTTTTATTTATCATTGAAATACATTTTTATTCGATTTCGACTCTATTTCATAAGTGCATTGTCTTTTTTAAGGTCCCAATAGTCGTTCGCAAGCATATTTTTGTACTATTTTCCCTTGTAAAGAGATTCAATATAGCTGATATCTTCATGAAATTTCTCAGCACACGTTAAGCATCAGATACGAGGCTCAAATTTTATGTTGATCTCCAACTTTATACCCAAAGTATAGTCCATAATCTATTTTGATAATTGGGGTAATTTTTTCTTTTTTTTTGGCTTGAAAGTAACTTCACCATACACGTTACAAAAGTTTTCTGGACTATACTGACAGTTGCATGGCATTGTTAAGTTAAACAATCAATTGTATAAAGCGTCAGTGTTTCAAAAATTTGATCAGTTAAAGTGAGAAACAGGTAATAACGGAGTGTAGATATGTCCTTCACCAACGACAGTAATGAAATGAGCAATTTATAAAATAACGCATTATTCCCGAGAACGTGTAAAACCGAAAAAAATACTAATTATCAGGAAACCACAAGTCGTCCGGTTATTCCCTAAAGCCAAATTTATCCAGACTAATACGCTATTGGGTAAATAAAAACGCACAGTTAAAGGAGCGTTGTTTTAAAGCGGTTTCGAAAATTATATATTCAAAAAATTAAATATATGGGATATATTTAATTAATTTTATGGTATGATAATTTGGGAGTAAAACATATTTTACAATTTAAAAAAATGGTGCCGTATGGGCAAATATTGATGGCACATAAGGATTTACCAGACACAATTACACGATAATCAGTGAGAATTGTTCTTGTAACCATATTTTGGTTGTTCAGTGTTATAAATTCTAACTACATTCTTGTTTTTTGTATTGAATGAATTATTGTAACATCCGAAAAAAGGAATTATTGTAAGCAATCTCCGGAGGTCAACTGTAGATTAAAAAATACGTAATAACATATGAATTTCGTTTTTTATTACTTTTTGTATGATTTGGAAAAGTCAACTGGCACTAAAGTTAAAATAAAAAACTTCCACACAAAATAAAATTTTGGTAAAACATATACAGTATAATCATTTTATAGGAAGCACAAACTCTCTTTCAACTGATCCCAGGAATCACTCTGACTCATAGTCTCAAGTGATTTGCCCAAGGAACAGTTTTCCAGAAGAAGTGATCATTGCGAATTCCGTTAAAGTACTTGAACTGACGAAAAATAATGAGAAACATAAAATTATTACTTCGTTTTACAAAAAACCGAGATATAAATGCATCAATTTTTAAATTCCTAGTGCCCGATTTTATAATATCAATGAAAAATATTTAATATCTTAGACGTTCTATAATAAAAGAATAATATGATGATTGAACGATTTCTCGACTCACGTGTGAATAATATGAGCTGTAGGAATTCGGATCCCCGGAAGTCCTTTGATAAGTTCCCGCCCTCGAATCCTTCCTCTCAGGAAGGCTGCTATGGCGCCGGAGGTTTCTTCTACTTCTGTCTCTTCCCTGATTTAAATCTCCTTTTTGTGCCAGCATCAAGTAATGTAACTTATACACTAAATCCATTTTGGGAAAACGGTTACTTCGACAGTCGTCTGTTTGATCAATACAAAGTTGGGGTATGAGTATTTAGGTATATTTTTTTTCGCGAACAAATCACAGATAATAGACATTAGTCTAATCGTGATTCGACTCGACAGTTTGTTTGAACTGTGCGTCTCGAGGTTTCAGAATTGATCGTTGAAAGTTCAGTATAAGAATTTATAAAGTATTTTTGGAATTTTCAACCAACCCCGTGTATTTGGTTATTGTTAAGTGAGATATTTTAAATTTATTAAATGATGAAACATCGTTTTTTTAAAGAATATTTAAATAGTTAGAAAAGGTTTAAATAAAATGAAGCATACGCCGACCTTAAGCTTCAACTATGACTGACTTCAGCAAGCAAAGAACGAAAAATATATGCTAAATAAACGTTTCTCAAATGGATAATGTCGAGCGACTAGCTAAAATGGCACTAAATAAAAAAAAGGTATTGTGGATGCACGAAAACGAGAACAATTTTATATTAAAGGGAACTTTTTGATAGAGTGTCGACTTTTCTGCGTAATTTGTACAGTAAATTGATTATTGTCGACAAAATTCAGGTCAGTGTCGGAGGGTTCTACTCGCCACGTGACCACGTGACCACGTGACTCGGTGGAATGGAAGAGTCTGTTACCATGGATATATATTATGTATGGACTCAAACACCCAATTTTAACTTACGTAATATTATTCAAGAAATTCCTAAAAATCCATCTAACTGAGTAATTCGTCGATAATTTAAAGAGTTCTGATGATTATTTCGTGTCTTTGAAGAACAAGAAAATCAGATTTTATTTCACCACGTCAGAGAAAAGCAAAATAGTTAACCACTGTATAATTTAAATTACCCTTCAACGTGAGTAGCACAAAGTAATAATAATACGATGAATGTGATCATATTTTCGTTTGTCAAAACGTGATTTGACACAAATAGGGAGTAAATTTTCATTTCTGAAAGTCGAGTTAGTTAAAATGGCCTCATGAACATAATTATTCGAAATTCTATTATCGAGAATTTCACATTTGATATCACGTTTCACTTTTTTAGGTTTTTGTATAATATTTTTATAAATCATAACATTAAATAAGTTATTTTTCCGACCCTCAGGACACAGGATAGTACTGATGCACCAATTCCAGCATAGTGTATTAAGTTATTAAATACAACATAAAACTTTATGAACTTATGTTACCCTATATGCAATATGAGGGAAAGCACTCCCTCCGCATACCGTAAACCGTTTTTAAGAACGGGGATCTTCCTATCGGTTACGCTCATATTTAAAAAAAAAACTTTTTAATGGAGTAACTTAATTTTTAATTTCAATTTCATAAATCGCAATATTTTATTTGAATTTGACTACTAATTTCATTGTCCCTTACACTGTGAGTTTGGCAAATTATACCGAGGGCCTACGTCAGATATTGTCATTCTTCCTCGTGACTAAATTGCAATTACGCGAACTGTAGCAAAAACTGTTTATTCACTCGCAGTTACGAAAATCCATTACGAAATTATATAAATTTTTACAATATCAATTTGTTTAATTAAGTTATTGGTTGACAATCGTTTATGGAATTCCATTGTTATGATGTAATATCTTATATTTACATATAAGTTACCAATAAAAAACATTTGCTACACTTCGTTTATTCATTCGACCAATTAACGCTTTCACCCTCCAATGGATATCTTTAAACTGGTAATTATTATACAGTGTAAGAATAATTCATAAAAAGAAGTGTAGGTAAATTTAAAAAATAAGTCGAAAGAGATACAATTCGTAATATTTCAATGAGACAGAGTGGGACAAATTACCAAAAACATGTGTTGGCGGTGTAATGTAAAAGAGAATTCCATTCGATAAAAATATGTATTGTTTTATTGGTATGCGCACACAGGGTACACATGCACAGTGTCAAACTAAGAGGGCTAACAAATGTGAGCTATAAAATTCTATCAGCTGATTTATTAAAATTCAATAGCTATTATCTTTCATCGCTCTCAGACGCTTTCAGACGCTTTTCATACAAGTCACTGAATTCTATAATCATTTAATTAACAGCGCTCATTTCAAAATTTTAAACTTCTTAAATTTAATCGAGTCACAGTGAAAGAATTGTAAGAACAACATTTGATAATTATATTTTAACATATTATAAATTATATTATAGGCTATTCCATTTCGCTAGCCCTAAGCAACAGTGAGATAAATCCGAAAATTTTCGTTTTTGAGATACGCATGCTGATTTGATTATAAATAAATTAAATTAATGTTTTCAAATAATAAAATATTGATGTTGAATAATTATAAAGTTAACCCATGTGACAGTAAAATAACTACAATCTACTTCAAACAATTTAATCCACTCAGACCCTTTTCACACCTCAAAGTCCGATTTTCTTAGAATATGTTTTCCAGAGATATCTAACTGTTGCTTGCTGATTTATCTTTGATTAGATAGGACAGTACAAACATGCAATGAGGGAGAAATTATTTATCATCGCAAACTAATAATTTATGGATCATTGCAAAAATTCAATTGAATTTCGCCTATTGATATTTTGTAAATCCTTCTCGTTAAAGCGTTATTATTAAATTATACTAGAAATATTTATTACTATTTCTTAACTTTGTGTTGTGATGTCACACTAGTCTACATACGTTACAAGACTTAAAATACCTCTCCAACTTTTTTTAATGATGAAAATGTATTTTTTGTAATCTTCAAATGGACATTTTCACACCGGATTTGGAAAATAAAATTTGTATAACTATGCTGGATTTTAATTCAAAATATATTAATCCTTGCTGCGCGAAGAATGAACGTGACTCCAATACAGCAATACTCTAATCTGTGTAAGAGGGAGCACGAAGATATAACTTATAATAAGGAAGACAGGTACGCTGTTCTGTGGCCGATGTTTGTGTCGGTTATTAACAATGATAGTGGACGTACGTATGTGAGATAACCGGCGTATTTATGATTTCAAATTTCCTTTTCTATAATAGGGCTAAATTTTGTTAATTTTTATAGGTAATGAAAAAATAATTATTAAACAGTATGTAACCATGTTTTTTTTTTTCAAATGTCTAAACTTTAGAATATTCTTTCTTAGTCTTATTTTTTTGCTTGTGGTAACACGATGTTACATCACCGCACGAAGGAATTATTTAGCACAGTATTTTAAGACTTAACGTGCGAAAATAAATGATAATAAAAAATAGATGAAAACTTAGCCTGTTGGGCAAATGTGTTTCGGCGATACGACATGGAGTCAGAAATGATTTTATATTTGAGTTGCTTAAGAGCTTTGTCGACTATGCCAATCATACTATCGATTGAAATTAAATTTTAATACAAACATTATTTTAGGAAGTCAATACGTTTCTTCAGATGTAAAATTGAATTTTCGTATTAGAAGTAAAAAACCTGAGTCAATTTTTTTCTCGGTTTTGACGAAAATGAATTAATTTGACTGGTTAACAAAAAAATGACCTCTCCGTCGTAGTACCTACCTAAATTTGTTCAGCTAGATAATTTACTTGTATACAGCAAATATGAATAGAAAACGATTTTTAGAATTTTGTTATAAATCAGATAGTAGGTATTTTTCACACGGGTCTTTACCTTCAAGACGCCAATGAGTAAATAAATAAATCAATTTGAGTTATACTATAAAGCAAAATAACTCAGTTCTACAGAAAAATAAGAAAGCACTTACATTTAAAAAAAGGTTTTTTTTTGTTATTATTTGAAATCGCGGATTTTTAATAAATATAATTCATGTAAAGTTTTTTTGTAATCAGATAAAACCTTCAAGCAAAAGATTTGTGATTGATTGATGTTTTTATATTAATTACTTTACAGTTATTAATAATTAATTATTCAATAAAAATTTGATAATTTAAATAAATAAAAATAGGATTTCACAATACTCACGAGTATATTCTGCGCGATTTTTCCGCTAATGTTGGATTTATTTAAGAAATTATTGATTTAAAAAAATTTCTTATACAAAAACTTTGACTTATTTTTATGAAAATTTTTAATGGCATCTTAAATGTTACGAAGCACACGAATTCTAAAAAAATAACCCATGCATATTTAAGGAGAAAAAAAGTGTCTTTTATTTTTAAGATGATAAATTGTATACTAAGTAGTCAATAATATATTTTCATCAAATAACTATAATGTGATTTGTTACATTCTGACCGTTGAAGTTGATTGAAAACGTATTTTTATAGTTGAAAAAAAGGATACAATATTGAAAAGTATTTTCACAACCACTTTCTATAAACAATTTGATAAAAGTCATTAAAAACTAAACCCTTAAGTTAAAAACGATTCGTACTATTATTTTTCATTATTTCAAATTATTTTTTTATTTTATTATTAAAAAGGAATAAACTTCCAATGTTAGTTTCCATTTAGAGGCTTGTCAGCAGGTGGTATAGAGGGGATTTGGAGGGTGGTAATGAAAAATACACCACAATACCTAGACCAATTGGGAAAAAAATCTTTCTTGGATGTCTTTCTTGCAACTGGCGGAAATCGAACCCGCGACGCCAGTTTCACAGTTGGCCGTCTTACCAATTGCGCCTGTCAAATTTATTGTCAAATTACCAAATTTATTTGTTTTATTTTTCGGCCTCGTGGTCAGCGCGTTTGCCTACCATGCAAGAGGTCTCGGGTTCGATTGCCGACACGGTTTATATAAAATATTTATTTAAAAGGGTGTTTTTACATTAGAATATTTCATTACTCCTGGACTGGTACCTGAAGCGGAAGACTGATCTTCTTACCTTTATGTAACAAAAATAATCAAGATACGCTGCAATTCGTGTACTAATGCAGTGCGCTATGCACTATTAGGTGCGGAAAGGGAATGATGATAATGCTAGTAGGACAGTTGCGGCTTAATTTGTAATTTTTGGTTTTAATCCCTTGAGAAGGGCGAAAATACGGTATTAAGGTCGTAAAAACATTTTTTTAAGGTAAAATATCCATAAAAGCAATTTTGTTTTTGTAAAACTTAAAAAACACGAATATTTTTACTCTTACACACGTTACAAAATTAAAAATTAAATTTTAAACCTTTTTTAATTAGTTGTAGATACCTGGGCTCGACGGAGGAAATCTTATCGTGTCGTGAGAAAACTTCGTACCCCCAATTCTTGGACTCCTTAAACCTCTGATTCAGTTTTCCTCGGCACAAGCCGAAATTTTACTTCCTTACAATGATTCAATCAAGAAGAAGTACAATCGTTTTTATTTGTTAATATTATACTATTAAATGAATATTTTTTTGGTTGATTCATTTCTAAGTATCGTATTCTCATTGCTGCTTTAATTTTTTGTTGCGTAATTTTAAAATTACTTCTGGTTACGCCATATGTGCACACGTTGATATATATTATATATCTAGCACATTTGCTAGGATGAGGCGTTTGGATTTGTTTACTACCTACGGGACCCTGGTTAAGATGTTGCATTTTTCCTACCGTGGGTACCTATATTGTTCCGGCGCCAGAACAACGACTGAACCGACCGTGTGCACATGTGATTTCTCATATTTTCGCCGCGATCGCAAAAAGATATTTTGCCATTAATAAGTGTTAAAACTACTGTGTGTATAATTCGTTAAGTGCCCCCCCTTCCTGACAGCAAGGTTGGATCGGATATTGACTGCCGCGACAGAAGAACCAGCAATAGAGGTGCCAGAATCCAAAATAAGGTAGGAATTGCAATCATTGTATTTAGGGCTCTGTGGTAAAGTGAACAAAGGATAACGCGTCCAACGAATCAGCAATTTTTGAGCGTGCTACTGCTAACAGGCCAGTGGCGCGACCAACTCCTGTGACGTCACTTAGTTCTCGTTGGAGGATTGTCGTGATATTTGAAAGTAGAGCCCCGCAGCCAAAAATACTAAACGTTAAAAAAAATGGCTTCCTAGCAACTCTTAAGTTGATTGTTTGATTCTCAAGAACTTGTGACGTCGTTCAAAGTAGTTAATATTTATTAATTTATTCAAACATTTTCGAAAAACTTCGCCTTAAAATTAAACGCTCTAATTTTTACCACGTGTTTTCCATATTACTAAAATTCTTCATTAAGGACTATAGCAATAACACAAATTTCAAAAGAATGACGAATTCCATTTTGGACATTCACACGTGTTCATGTCAAAATTATGAAAATATATTACATTTTTAACTTTTTTAATATTAGACAATAGATACAAAAATAAAAATAACTCTTTATCATTTCGATAGTTTATAACATTGTTCATTGGTCATTTAATGTGATTTAGGTAATTAAAAAAAGCGTATATATTATTCGTCGGCCTCGTGGTGTAATGGTCAACGCGTAAGCCTGCCATGCAAGAGGTCTTGGGTTTGATTCCCGACATGGTTGATGTGTAATATTTATTTGAAAGGGTGTTTTGAAAGTAGAATATTTCATAGTTTCTGGACTGGTACCTGAATCATCTTACCTTCATGTAACAAAAAAAAAGATCAAGATACGCTGCAATTTGTGTACCAGTGCAGTGCCCTATGCACCATTAGGTGCGGAAAGGGAACGATGATCGATGCTGATGATAAATTATTAAGTCCACATCATCGTAGTTTTCGTTTGTTGGGAAACTAAGACCATGAAATACGGACAGACAAAATAAATTGGAGAAATGTAAAAAAAATTAAGCGTATTTAAAAAACTTGGTTTACATGTTAACAAAACAAATGCAAAAGTCCAATATTAAAAACAAACTATGAACTAGTAAAAAAGTTTTTTTTTAATATGCACAATTAATCAGTGAACGTAAGGAAGGTACGTGCAATAGTTTGTTTTTTTCTAGGTTAATTACGCTGATGTTTCTTGAAGAATACCCATCTAAATAATAATCTAAGTACAAATATTAATCATGTTTAAAGTTTTATCTTTGTAATAACAGTGGGCATACAAATATGAATAATATTTTATAAGCGGTTACGGCCTTAAAAGCAACACATTATAAAAATCTAACAATTAAAGATAAACTCACATGCCTTCATGTTTATTTTTATCAATCCTGTCTTTTCCCACAACATAAAATATTTTTATTATCTAATCACTGCATGTAAGGGTTGCATATTAAAATGCGTGTCGTGCTGGTTTTATATTTTACTTTGTTACATGTGATATAAAATAAATAAACACATTTGAATTAATTATATGTTTTTTTTCAACACACATTAACAAATATAGTGTATGCTAATCTAAATTAATGTTCGTTTTAAATGTTATAAAACATTTACTGACTTTTCTATGTCTACCGATTTCAAGACGTAACCCGTCTCTTCGTCAGGACACCAATTTAACCAACAAACTTTAAATTCATAAATAGGGTTTAGAATTCTAACTGTCTGTGCGCTCTATAGCTGCAGGATATGTTGTAATCCAGATCTTATTTAAAAACGATTTTGAAATATAATCAGAAAAACCTAAATTTAATTTTTAAATCATGCAAACGGGGGCTAGGCTTTATACCGTCCATGCGCTCTGTAGCAGCAAGACATGATGTAATCTAGCTCCTATCTGTTATCTGTTACTAAATTCAATTATAATTTTAAACGAGGAATTTGAATCTCAACCGTCAATGCGCTACGTAGCTGCAAGACATGTTGGGATATTGTAAAGCGCTCTTGAGGTGATTTCCACAAAAATTGCGCTATATAAATTATCCACAATAATAGTAGCTGCTTCAATAGGTAAAAGTTACCAACTATTAAATATCTAAATTTAGTAAATGTGGTCTAGAATTCCAATCGTCCATGCGCTCAGTGGTTGCAAGACTTGTTATCTAACTTCTATTTTAAACATTTTGTTTTTTATTAAGTTAATTAAAATACCAGTCAAACTTTATTGGAACATAAAACAAAAAGAAAAAATGCAAATAGGGGCTAGATTACTTAATGTCCATGCGCTCGGTAGCTGCAAGACGTGCTGTAATCTAGCTCCTTTATATTAGAATTGTAATACGTATATCACAATTGGAGACGAGGAACTAAAATCCCAATCGTGCATGCGCTCTTTAGCTGCAAGACGTGCTGGGATATTTATTTATTGTACAGCACCCTTGAGGTGGTTTTCACAAAAATGACGTTATATATATGATTTAAATATATAAATATATATAACATGCAAAACCCTTCACCATAGTTGTTGCGACATTTATTGCAGTCTTTAAAATATTACATGAGTGAAGTATTTTGTTTTTCAATTATTGTTCCTTCCAAAAAAAGAGACAGGCTCTAGTGCCTGGAGAGGGGTTTGTATTAGAGGTACAAGTTTTTATATAATAAATATATAATAATAGAATGGACTGCATAAGTCCGTCAAATAAATAAATAAGAAATAATACTCTCCATTTATAAGCCTTATATCCCCATAAAAACAGCTGTTATTTTTAATTAATAAGGTTTTTTTTTCATGTATGTATCTTTTGATATGTATTTTGGTTTTTTAGTACAGATTTTTTGACCAACTTTTCTTTTGACGAGTCTGTTATTTGGTTGACTAGAAAATATTTCTTTTAGCAATAAGTCCGCCAAAGTACTTATTATTTAAACTTGAAGTTTTGAATAAATAAATAATATTGATATTTCTCATTAGTTCTTTATGTAAATTATTTATATGACTAAAAGTTGTGTTGCTTTTAATTGTCAAATACCTCCTTATTTTATTTATATATTCGTTTTACTTTTATGTTTTGTAATTTATATTTATTTTAATTTTCTTATTATTATTAGCATTTAAGTTTATTCTTTTAATTGTAAACGGTATGTTTTCAAGTTTATTTTTGTGCTTCAACTTTTATTATTATCTGTATATTTTCTAACTTATATTTATATTTTTGTTTTATTTTTTTACAATTAATGGTATATTTTCTGATTTATACTAATAATTCAATATTTGTATTACAAGATCGGGTTGTGGTCCTGTGGCTAGTGTCTCGGACTCACGGACCAAAGGTCTGTGGTTCGAATCCCACTCTACCCCAACTCGATTACTATTTTCTAATAGTGAGTTATTTACAACTCGTTGAAAATGGCCCTCAAAATTAAATATTTGGGTAAATCATAAGAACGCAAATATTTCTTTAAAAAAAAAAAAAATATATTAACAGCAATCTTTCTAATTAATATCTATATTGAATTTTTAGATATTATTATTATTGTTTGAATTTTTTAAAGCATGTAAAAAGAAGGTCCTTACTAAATACAGTAATTTCCTAGCTAGTCGGAATTTGAAACAAAGAACCTCTGTACATTTTAAAATTGTGAAATTAATACATTATGTATTACTTTTTGCAGGGCGTACCTTAAATTTTATTTTCTATTTATTCATATATTTTATTTCTTTTCTTTCTTTATGTAGGCCATGCAATTTTATTATGCCTAAATAAACGTATTTTACTGAAATTGTTTAGTATAAAATTTTGGTAAGTTGTAATTATTTGGAAATTGCCAAAAAATGGTTCAGTTCATTTTGTTTTTTTTTTTTCTTGACTAACGGAATAATCTATTTTTTCCGTAAACATTTTTTATGTTCAATATCCTATTGAAATAATGATAAAAGTGTTTTTGTTGAGAACGTCGATCTTTATAAAAAAACATTATTTTAAGAATTGTTCCCTGTCCTACAGTGTAAATATTGTATGATAATGGATGTGAGTTGTACACGGATTTATCGACGGATCAGGCCGAATATGCAAAAAAGTGTTTTTATTTGTAGTGGTAAAAAGGATATTTTTTTAATGTAAACATTTTACAATATGTCTTTAGGGCATATTTTGAACATATTAAGGGAATGTTTTCCCTGGCGAGGGCCACTCCAGTTTTTAAAAAAATCCCAAAATTTCAAAAGAATAAAAAATATTTATAATTATGTAGGAAAATTCATACTCGTATTTTATATTCGTTAATCAACAGTCCAGTTGGTTTGATTATGGAAAAAAACACATTGCTGAAAAAAAAGAATTTATTTAACCAGACTATTTTTTTCATCATAAATAAAACGCTTAAGATTAATATGCTCTTAGTTCTTGATGATTTTTTAGTTTGGTAATTATTTCGAAACCACCAATAAAATTTATATTGTAATGTCGTAAGAGCGTTATCAACTGTATAAGAAAGGTTACGAAGTATTTATAAAATTCCTGCTTACCAGATGTGTTCTTATAGAGACCCAGCCCATAGTGAGAAGACGATGATGTGATCTCCAAAAAACTTATTTTATCGAAATAAAACAACATACGAACACCGATAAAAGTCTAGTCCACGTTATCACAGACAAGTACATTCGTTGTAAGTTATAACTACCGACAAGTGAATGTTCTTTTGCTATACTAGATTACGCGTCCGATGTGTGCTTTATTATAGTTGTATAAATCACATTTTCAAAATGTCAGCGGTTGTATAAATACAAAGCGAGGAACATTTTATTTACTATTAGGAGATGCGGCTCTCAGATGGGTTTGACTGCGGCGGCTGCGTCACTGGGCGATCCGCGCTCGGCGAGATTTCGATAGTACGTGCCAGCAGATTTCAAAGGGCGGTTCGTGAAATGGCATACCGAGAATAGGGAATATCACATACTAGGGATAACGATAAAAATATAAAAAATGAATTAAGAATAATTAATTGTATTTTCTAAATCAATATGGATATTGCGGAGAAATGTTTTCATACGTAAATGTAAAAAAGGAATAAAAATACGTTGCTAGAAAAACGCCACATGTTTGGTCATGATAGCTGTGACGTCAATATTCTTGATAACGTTCTTTACAGATTAAAATGGTCAGTCACAAAAAAACATGAATCGTGACGTATTAGGGGGGTGGCCAATGGAATGACCGTTTTTGCAGGAATTAAAAATCACAAATTTAAAAATATTTTTTCTATTGGACAGTATTTTATAGACCTTTATTGCTTTAAAAATGTAAAAAAAAACACAATATTTCACTATTATTAATGAAATACACTTTTCATATTTTGATTTCTAATCATTTGTTCAAATTCAAATTAAAATTATTTATTCACAAAGTAACATAACAAATTAATAACAAAGGATTTAAGACGTTAAATTGGAACTTTATAAGAGTATTTACCTCTTAAACATATTGCTTATATGTGGGCAGAATAGTCGCCGGACTGTCACATTAAAAAAAAACTGTCCATAGCTGTTATTGCCGCAACACGCTTGAAACGATTTTGATCGGTATAAAATTAATCTCTGTGTCTGGGCGAATTAAGTATACAGCTCTAAACCAGAATCCTGAACGAGTGCTTTCAACTATTATAGATGGCTACTTTCAGGTAAAAATACTGAATAAGGAAACCGAGCGGAATAGTGGTTAGCACTTTCACCTACCACGCTAGAGGTCCCGGGTTCGATTCATTGGAAGATCGACAAGAAATATATTTTTTAAAACTGGTACTACATTGCGATATATGTTCCTTGACTGACACCTGAAGCTTAAAACTGATAATTATACTTTTATATACCCAACAGATGATCGACATACACTGCATCTAGTGTACTTATGCAGTGCCCTGTGCACCATCAGGTGCAAACAGGGGTATGACGATGATGATAAAATAAACTTTGTATTTTCGCTATAGCAATAGTTAGTAGCGAGTATTATTATAATTAATTATAATATAAGTGCATCTTTATTTACTATAATATACAACGAGATAAATATAATATAAAACAAAGGTAAATGGCGGACTTATTGCCAACAGCAATTTCTAAAATGCTTTCACTTATAAAAAAATATTCGTTTGTAATGTTTACCATTTTTTCTCATATGGATAGTTTTTATTTTCATATAAAAAGATGATTGGTTTTGAATAGGAGGCACATGAAAAAAATGATTTATTGCCTGAAAATATTTTTTTCTTGGATTATAAAAGAAATGTTCTTTTTCGTAAAAAAAACAAAAAATATATTTAAAAAAAAAGTTTGATTGCAATTTCGTTGAAAATGCTTGCAAATTCAAACAAATATTCGAGTATTTCACTAGGTAATAAGAAATATTAATTATGATTATTTTGTTAGCACTCATTTATTTTTTATCACCTTTTCAATGCGCTGCGGGATGGAATTCACTTAATTTTGGAGACAGTCACTAGTCAAAGATTCATACCATTGTTTCCAATTGCTTGATTAGAGCTTTTATTTAACGAAGGCTTTGATGAGTTGATTTCTATCATCATTACATGTCACAGGTTCTCTATTGAGTTCAAATCAGGACTCTTTTCGGGCTAATCCAGTGTTGAAATCTCATAAATTTTGAGGAATTCCTCGAAGAGGATTTTTTAAAACTTATTATGAAAAGAAAATATTACCAAACGTTGCAGTCATAAAATGCACTCAGAAATATGGAAACAATGCAATTTAATTTAATTTAATTGACGGGAATAAAAAGTTTTTGAAATTTTAAAAATAAATTGGAATTTATGGTTCCATCGATGAAAACCAAATGTTTCACTCCATAAAAAGAAAAGTATCCCCAGATCATTCATCCGGCAGGATGTTTCTTTGTTGGCTGAAGGCACTCGGTGCTAATTCGTTTTCCAGATATAAGCCTCAAGTATTGAAATCAACCCAATCAAATAATTTAAATTTACTTTCGTTGAATAAATGAACATTTTTTTATATATCTTGGTCAATTATATATATATTTTTTCTAATTTTAAGTGATTAGCACGCATTCTTCATTCAAAAGTGGTATTTTCGGGCAAGCCTCCTTGTTCAAGAGCCTCATCCCCGGAGTCTACGACGTATGGTATGAACGCTAACTGGAACACCACCAGCTTAAATAATCTCAGTTCTTATATTTCCGGCAATTTTGAATCGATTCCAGGCACAATCGCTTTACAAACCGATCATCATCCAAAGTTGTCTTTTATTTATTCCCTTAACCCTTTTTTCTCTCTAAAAATGCAGCACCCATCTATCATTGTTCACAATTGAATACTGTAGTTTAACTACATCCAATCAAACGTCCTGTAGCTCTTGCGTTATGTAAATTTGTGAAACACTTAAGTAAGAATTAAAAAAAATTGTAACACGGCCAATTTAATTTACTTTTCCCATATATTTGACTTAATTTATAGAAAAAAGAAAATCTTAACTCGTACATATTTTCAATGAAACTAAATAATTTATAAATGTAGAACACCACATAGGTAAAATAAAATAAAGGTAGGACATGAAAACAATGGTAAATGTATTTTATAAATCCCCTATTCTAGCAATTAGGCTATCAGTGTCATTTTAAATGTAATTTATAAAAGTTTTTGTCTTAGGAATAGAGAAAATTTATCAACTTAATAGATTTTAAATATTTGTCCGGCGGAGGTACGGTGACGGTTTCGTTTCTTCCGATTGGACTTGTTTCTTCTGGTTTACTAACAAAGATAATGAACTAACATACCCCATCACCGCCAGAATCAGAAAAAGTAAATCGAGGGTGACATACAAATTAACTGTGTATACTTAGGTTGCTCTGACGGCGATAGGTGCATTAAAGTCAGTAGATGTAAATTTAAAAAAATAAAATACGTTAATTTTTTGTTAACAAAGATTTAAAAAAAAAATACTGTTCATTAAAGCTAAAAAAAAATGTTTTTGCAATGTGCGGTTCTGAAAAGAGGCAAAAAAAACGAATACGAGTTCAACGTACTTTACAAAAATGTAATTAAAATTAAAACCAATTATCTTCATATTTATAAAATGTTATATTCATTACGAATAAAATATTCGTAATGTTTTTCACGGTTGGTGTGTAATTCAAGAATTTTCTGATAACACGCGGCGGCATCTTCAAAACTTCTATTTAACTTTTTCAAAAATATTCTTCATTTTTATTTTAATATCGATCGAATAATGTTTTATTTTTGTAACTTAGAAAATATATTCAAAGTACGAAAAATATTCGTAGCGTCACGTCTGATTACGACGAACGTTTAAAGAAGGCGAAGTCACGGAAGAAAAATTACCCACTAATTAAAATGCTATTTTTTACGCACTTGTGACGTGTCTAATAATTAGACACATTTTTGGTGAAAATTTGATTTATTTGTTTTTTTTATAATTACAGTATATAAAATACATACAAATATATATATATATATATATTGCCCCATAACAGGCCAGGAGGCTCAATCTAAGCGGTGAATTACAGCACAGAACACCCAGGCTTGAGAAAAATCACATTTTGAATGTTAGTGTTCTCACCGGGAATCGAACCCGGAACTTTCCATGCATGAGTCGAGCGTCTTCACCACTACACCACGGGTGCCGCCTAATACAAAATTAATTTAAGAGGATTACATTTAACAGGTTTCCCGTACCACGTTAACCTATTCTAAAGAGAACTGTACAGTATTCGAAATTTGATTAATATATTTCAAATGTTACTCAAATACTTTTTCTTTCTTCTATCCTATTTCCTTGGCCAAGATATTTTTTTTTCTTTTCAATAATGTTTCATAGAATTAAGTAGGTAATCTAACCGGTGCAGAACAGAGTCATGGGAGTCTGTCAAAATTTATTAAAACAGAGATTTTCTGTATTGAGTCCAGAAACCGCATACGAGTATCAAACTGAAGGCGATTAAACTACTATAAATAAGTAGTTTTACGTTTTGACCCATTTGTTTTTTTGTAGACGTCGCTCAGTACGAAACTCCTGACTTGAATTCAACCATGCAGTGTTGTGTCCTTTTAAAGTGTAGAAATACTGCTAGGATCTTAAAGAAACAGGATGGGATCACATTTCAAGTGTAATTAGCAAATTAATGTGTAAGTAGCAAATACATTACTTAGATCAGATATCCACGCCCACGCACAAACCATGCCTACGTGGATTTTTTTCTAATATATTATTTTGTCCTATATGCAATTATAAGAAGAAAAAAAATCAGTGAATGAAAAAAAACCTCATTTATTCAGAAAATTTCAACGGATTAAAGAATAATAAATATTTGAGCAGAATAGTTTATGTTATTTGGCGAGGTTATTAATAATTAAACCAGCTAATCAGATTATTATACATGTCAGTGGCAAGAATTCTATATTATTTATTTTGTAATGTTCTCCATCTTTGTGATAATATCTATTAAATAATCAATATTTTCTTTTTGATTAAGTAAAATATAATAAAAGTATAAAGGAGCAAGAAATGGTTTTGGTCACGTGCCGTTCCCGTATTCCCGTCGATATGTTTGTTCCCTGCGAAAGCGCATGCGCGTTCCTTGTGAAAAGCTTTTCCATTTTCTCGCTTACACGACGGAGGCATTTGTCTTACAGACTAGTTCAAGTCCAGAGGGGGGTACACAAATGTAGATAAATTATGTGGAACATGCTTTTAATCATCATCGTCATTCCCTTTTTGCACCCAATGGAGCATATGGCACTGCATTGGTACACCAATCGCAGCGTATCTTGATCATTTTTTGTTACATGAAGGTAAGATGATCAGTCTTATGCTTCAGGTACCAGTCCAGGGACTATGGAGTTCAAATAAAGAAATGCTTGAATTCGTGAGTTCAAAAAATACGGAAAATACCAATATAATAATCACCATTTCCTTATCTGTACCCAGTGGTAAATAGGGCACCAAATTGGTGCTCCAAATATATCATATTTTGATTAATATTATTAATAAAATAATTTTAAGTTATTTTAAAGGTAAGGTGGCCAGCTTACGCTTTAGGTGCAAGATCAGGGACATTTTAAGATTACCGTTTAGGACCACCTTTAAAATCAATACTTATATTTGAACGTAGTTATGCAGAAAGCAGCCAGTCCACAATTTTGAAAAAATGAGATATTGATGTTATCGGGTGCAGGAAGGTCAATTCTACGTTCTGCTAAAAACAACCAGACCGCTTTCGTACAAAAAACTGTATTAATCACCTTCTGAAAATGGTGTTGATTACAAAAAAAGCATTTTTCAATTTGCGGAAAACACCCACATCTCTAAATAAAATCTTATGGTTTTTTAAAAATCTTATGGTTTTTTAAAAATCATTAAAGCTGGTCAAATACCTAATTAGATTCTTGTTTGTTCTATTAAAAAAAACTTATGTATTCATTGTTTATCATTTGTTAAAGTCACAAACATTCCTATTGTTGTTTAGATTTGATAATTCACTAATTTCACAAAAGTGCTATTATTTCAGTTTCATTTTTATATGGCTGGCTGCTTTCTGCATAACTACGTTCATTTTATCTCCAACCAGCGAAGAATTAAATCTTAAATCGTCATAGATACATAGGAAAACGCGTTAACCGTTACATTATGAGGCTGAAATATCTCAACTCATTTTTTTTTTTTCAGGATTCTTACCTAAAAGTAGTCTTCGAGTCTAAAAAACAATATTTTGGTTCTTATTTATACACAAAACTGTTTCGGCGTAGACTGAGTAAATGTATCTGCAAAACAAATCAACAAAAAATCTTACGTTTGTAAATGTCCGTATAAAACCGCTTACCGATTTTTTATGTCTACCGGTTTCGAGACCCGTCTCTTCGTCAGGACACTCACTACACCAACATGCAATTACTAAAATATACTTCCACCTATACCATCCTCGTAGTATACACAGTTTTTTTATGCTTTGTGGGCTTTTACATGTTTCACAAATACAAATGTAAAGTCAGACACGTATTTTACAAAAAAAGTAGCAAATTAAAACGAATTTAGAAGAATGAAAAAAAAATTAAAAAAAAAAAAAAAACATTTATATATTAGTTAAAAATATAAGTGAATATCCGTTGAATAAATTGATTGTAATTTCTTTGTATATTTAGTCTTCTTTATATTCTCACATTTAAAAAAATAAAAAAAGTATATTTTGAGGTCACATTGCTTTTATTATTAATTATTGTTTATAAAGTAAAAAAATAAGGAAAAATAAATAAATCAATTTCTGCTATTTAAAATGTATGTTCATGTTTGTTAATATACAGTGTTTTTATTATTTATCATATAAAACATTGTTGTACACGTATAAAGCAGGCGCGTGCGGTGAATATATTCAGTAGGGTTGCTGACAAAAAAAATGTTTTTACTTTTAGTAGGCATGATAGTACATAGGCACAGATAAATATCTAATTCAAATATGGCACAAAATCGCTTTTATAAAGTGCGCTTTAGGTATTATATTACGAAAATGATGCTATATAAGTTTTCTATAAGTACCTAAAACTCGAGACATTCTTGAATTTTGGCAAAATTTCAATAATACGCTATTTAAATCTTTATAAATTATCTTATTAGAGTAGATTTTTC
Organism: Micrasema longulum; assembly: GCF_059751315.1. Classification (NCBI taxonomy): domain Eukaryota; kingdom Metazoa; phylum Arthropoda; class Insecta; order Trichoptera; family Brachycentridae; genus Micrasema; species Micrasema longulum. The sequence continues at coordinate 91,939 of NW_028277937.1, forward strand.
TTTGCATTACATAAGTTAGATGCTCTTATCTTCACGAGTTTTTTGCGTTCAGAATACCAGCCCAGACTTGAGAAAATTACATTAAATTTTTGTGATGTAACCATGAAGCAAACGCCTTAGCCGCACACTGCGGAGGCCACCAAGTTTAATGTTTATTGCTAAAAAGAAACATACCAAATATTTACAAGAAAAATAACATCGACAGTTTAATTATGACATTAAAAACATCCATATATTTTTTTCTTTCTTTCTTTCTTTTTTATTATGCAAAGTTTTACTTTTTATTTTGCATTGCAGTACGCTTCTTATTGTTTCTACATATATACAAAATATATTAATTTTTTTAATGTGTTGTTTATTTTTAAAATTACTTACTATGTTTGTACTTATCTGCATAATTTTTGTGAATGCCCCTTGGGCGTATTGTAAAACTAAATAAATTAATAAATAAATAAACATACATACATATACACACATGAACATGTATATATACATACACACATGAACATATACGCATGCATAAATGCAGGCGACACGACACTGATTGCCAAAGATGAAACCGAGCTAGCAGAAACCTTCAGACGGATAGAGTTGGAGAGTGAGGCTCTGGGTCCTAAAATTAATAAAAGTAAGAGAAAGCTAATGATTGTAGACAGAGCTGGCAGTCTCCTAAGGACAAGACCTTGAACTGATAGATGACTTTGTGTACCTCGGCTCGCTTATTTCTAACAACGGCAGTTGCAGACCTGAGATTGGTTTCAGGATTCAAATGGCCAAAGAAGCAATGAACCGTTTGGAGAAGATTTGGCGAGATCGAGGTATATCAATAAACACAAAAAAGCGGTTGATGGAAGCCCTGGTATTCTCCGTTTTCCTATATGGGGCTGAAACGTGGACGATGCGTGCCTACGAGAGGAAGAGGATCGATGCATTCGAGATGTGGTGTTGGAGAAGGCTGATGCGAGTGCCTTGGACAGCCAGAAGGACGAATGCATCGATACTGGAAGAGATCCATATTACAACTCGTCTCTCAGTGGTGTGTGACGTGAGCCAGACAATCTAGAAAAGGCAATTATGTCTGGCCGAGTTGAAGGTAGGAGAAGCCGGGGTAGAATTCCATATAGATGGACTGACCAAATAAAGGTGGCTACGGGGCTAAAATTTGGTGAGTCAGTACGTCGGGCTGAGGACAGACTGGAGTGGAACAGACTAATTAGAAGTGTTCATGGTGATCACGATCCTCAACATTGAGATACCGACTTGGAAGAAGAAATGCACATACATACGCGTATATATAAAATTATATAAATATAACTAATAATAAAAGAACCAAAACCAATAAATAAAACGATAAAAAGTTAGTAATTATAAATTTTGCTCTTGCGACGTCTCTATCGCAATTTCCATATGTTTTTTTCGTATAAAAAATCTATCGTGCTAAATTACGATACGAGCATACTCGATGAATCTATTCATTTTTACCCAGATTAGATTGTTGAAGAGATGTTGAAAAAATATGATTTATTCTACTATTGAACCTAGGTATTCTAAATTTTATTGGTGATAACAGTTCAGCAGAATATACGCAATAATATAAAATAACAGTTAAATTATATATGTAATAACGAGAAAAAGCTATTTTTTTATTAAAATGCTGCTCACCAGAAATATTCGTTTGATTTTTTCTTGACGTTGAATAACGTTAAGACATACACTTACGAAATATAGGTGGTTAATGTCCCTATAAGCATCAAATTCATTTACTTGGAATGTAAAGAGCTTGATAATCGAATCCTGTTATCGGTTGTAAGCCATTTTGAATGAGAACCTGTTCAAGGGTTTCTCTTTGATATATTTTGGATTCAAAATTTAAACTTATAGCTTCACAAATACCTAAACTTCAACGACCTACACGTTGGTATTGCTAAACTGTATTTTTTCCCCTTAATACATACCATAATATAAATAACGTATTTTCCACCTGAGTAGGTTATGAAATAATAAAAAAATGCACCGTAATACACTATATATAAATATATTCATATGGTCATTCACGCCAATCCTGGCAATAATTAATCAGCAATAAAATTAATATTTTGCATTTAAATATTACCAATATTTTTTTTATGCAGTAGTAGTCACATTGTAATAATTTATTTGTACGTGGAGTTGAATTCCAAATACCTACCAATTAAAAATAATATATATATATATATAGTTCGATACAGAATTTCTTAATGAAATTGTATTTAAATCACATTAATAAAACGTGATTTTTAATTGTAATTAATTATAATTGTCTATTTCTGCTTTATTGTAAATAAATTGAAACATGTTAAACCTCTCATCAGTTTGATGATGCATATACTTTACGACGAAACCCGGTGGCAGATCATTGAGAAAAGAGTTTCAAATTAAATATGCGTGTTAAAGAAATTTGTACTTGTTAGTATATTATGATATTTGTAAACAGTAATTTGATTTTTATAAATACTAAAATTAAATTTCAAATTTTCTAAGAAATTTCAACCGAAAAACAATGCCATCTTTTGGTCAACAGAAAAACAACGAACGTATTTTTAGTAAAGACGCAAACCTAGATTTAGTCGAGTGGCATACCGTTAAATTATCAAATAGTAAAGATCCTAACCCTAAACCCGAGGCCTTTCCCGAAGTGTTCGTGGGTAGTAAAATTATTACGTAGATAGGCCTATATGTTTAAATAAATAAAAATACATCATATACGTTTTTTGTAATCATTCCCATACCCGCATATAATGGTGTAAAGGGTACTGTATTGTCGCCAACACAAATAACTGCGTATCTCCACTTTTAGTTCCTTAAAGATAATTTTCTCTAAAGAAAAAATAGCCCATGCATGGACATTTTTGTTTTTGCGTAATAATGTGTATTTTTACTAATTTAAGGAATTTAAATTGTATTGTAATTTATAAAGTGCATAAGGAAATGTCGTGTGTTTTGTAACAGTAGTAAATTACCTAAAAAAAACCGTTTTATGCTTCAGATGTTCATACGTCATGGATAAACATATCAAGTTCTCCAAAACAATGTAAGAAATCAAACACTTTATTTTACTTTTACAAATATAAAAACAAAAATTTCGTGACAATTGATCGCCTTGTAAGGGTATTTTCAAACGAATGTGAAGATCAGATGGATTAAATGTCCTTTTATAGTTATATAATTCGAGGTCCTTAAGTAACAAACAAAAATAATCTTACGAATTATAGCATGGTCATCAATCATAATTGCGGAGAAAACCAATAGTTAAGGGCAAGGCTAAAAAGTTCATCAAAATTAGTGCTTGATTTATTTAATTATAAGTTTATATATGGAGTTATACAAAACAAACACCAAATCAATCAATCAACAATGTATATGTTTAAAATGAAGATCCATAATTGGATTTGGTCAAATGGGAAGAGACAACTGTATAAGATTGTTCGGGGAATAAATTTATAGTTTTGATGCTGTCTATATTATCCTTATATGAATGAAGCTTAATAACTCGTAAAAATGTATTTTAACTATTGCTAATCAAATCATAAAATTATTTATTAAATTATATTTTGTACAGTATAACTTTTGTTATTTTATTGAATTCAATGTTTTGAGTAAGTTCAAATGCTTGTAGACTGGCTGGATTTCCTCCCTAGGGAGTTATTCAGATCTAAATTTGTTGCAACAGAGAGAAAACATTTTTATGAAGGGAATATGGAAGTCTTAGCGTTTACAGGGCTTATGACCTATCGTTGACTGGTTTAAGTGGCCACTTTTTATACTGTGTAACAATCATTAGATGTCCAAAAGTCAACAGGTGGAAGAGTTGAGAAAATGTGGATGTTTAAACATAGGCAGAATGGTAAATGGTACGCAGTGTGTGAAGTGGTTACTTAAACCAGCCAACGACAGGCCGTAAGTCCTTTAAATGCCTAAACTTTTATATTCCCTTCTCCAAAATGTTTTCCCTCTGTTGCTACAAATTTATTTTATTTTATTTTTGCTTTCAAAATTAATTGATATTAATTGACAGTTTTAAAAATATTATTGAAATAAATTTAAATTTTATATACATGATCATAACTACGATAAGTTTTATTGAATAACTTATCGGTTTTGTATGCCTTGACACGAATAAATTCTTTTATTATGTATTTTGTATATTGATATGTTATAATATTTATAAATGTATTGATTTTAGTATGGAAAAGTCCCGACTTAATACAGTATTATCTTACAAGTCGGGATATAAAAAAAGTCATTGTGTATTGTACGTATTAAATAAGAAAAAGATACCCTCTAGGGACCATGAATTATTTAGTGAAGAATACATTTTTGAACAAAAATTTCACGTAAACCTTATCCGAAATCCGGGACCTATGCAATATGCATGTTGCCCAAATGCTGTAAATACTGCCACAATACCCTGAAGTCGACGTACTAATTACTTAGTATGTTGGATAGTATCAAGCATAGAATTTTAGTTCTGGTACCTACTTCGTTGATGATAATTAAATGCCCCGAATAGATGGGATATTACGTACGAAATAGAAATCAAAAATCAATTTTCCGTACACGGAAAACATTATACATTTAATAAATCGGCCTCCGTGGTGTAGTGGTCAAGACCCTTGACTCACGCACGGAAGGTTCCGGGTTCGATTCCCGATGAGAACACAAAAATTAAAAAATGTGATTTTTCTCAAGCCTGGGTGTTCTGTGATGTAATTCACCACTGTAATTGGGCCTCCTGGTCTGTTGTGGTGCAAAAAAAAAAAAAAGATAAATTAATAAATATTCTTTTATATTGTATACCCTTTATTAACGTATATCTGTATTCTTAATTATTGTTTTTCTACATTCTTCTAATTTGAAGATTCTTTTAATATAACCGATGGGAAAAAATAAACTTTTGTTCTCTCTACTGGAATATATGTGTGTATGTATTATTTGTATTTTCTTTTTCTTATTACTTTATTTAATTTTTTTGCTTCTTTTGTGTAAAATAATTGTCTGTTCTTTATATATAAATATATGTTGAACACGTAAAAGTCTACAAGGCGTTTAAATAAATAAATAAAAGAATAAATAAAAAGTACATTATTTCTGTGAGTAAATAAAAACTGTTAATGAGGAAATTCAGTGGTTTAAAACAAACATAATATGAGTGTATTAGTAACGAACTTAGAAATCGCCACCATAAGCGGAAAATTAGTTATTAATGACATAGTTGTTTTTTGTTGATATTTCTTGATAAAACTCCGTAGTTAATGATTTTGATAAAATTATAAATAAATTCATCAGTAAAACTTTTTGGTTTAGTTTGACTTTTTTATTATTTTGACTAACGAGCGCTTTCGCCGAAGTAGGCATCTTCAAGACTGGTGAATTGTTGACAACGTTTATGGCTTTTATATTATTCTTAACCCCTTAATTCCTGTCAAAAAACAAAAGTATTGTGCTACTGTTAAAATTTGTATTTCTCACTCTGTTGTATTTCGCCATGTGTTATTTTCCCACCTTTTAAATAATAAATGCTTAATCCCAATTTCGGTCCAAAAACTCCCAAAAATAAAGTGTTAAGCAAACTAGTTATAAATATTTATGTTTTCTGTCCTCTGTTAAAATACTTATTTGATCTTCTTATCTCCAAAATTCGTTAAGAATGGTATAAAAGCTGTAAACGTTGTCAACAATTCGCCAGTCTTAAAGATGCCTACTTAGGCGAAAGCGCTCGTTGGTCAAAATAATAAAAAATTAAACTTAACCAATGAGTTTAATTGATAACTTTATTTATAATTTTAGTTGCTAATGATTTAGATAAGATTAAAAATCAAACTATCAATACAGTTTCTTGGTTTAGTTTTACTTTAATTTAATTTTGACAAACGAGCGCTTTCGCGTAACAAGGCATCTTCAACATTTTAAACTTTTGCAATATTTATTACAAGGTTTGGATATTAGAAGATCATATAAGTATTTAATTAAGGGACAGACCACATAAATATTATTACAACTGGTTTGCAAAAACTGTTTATTTAAAAAAAAGTTTCCTACTGAAATTGGGATTGAATCCTAGTAATTTTTTTAGTTCTAATTATTTAAGAGAGAAGAAAAGAACACTTGGAAGAAGTGTGTGTTAACAGAGTGGAAAATACACCTTTTAGCAGATTAACTTAGCACAATACTTAGATTTGAATATAGGTAAGTTTACATGTTTTTAAGGAACATACATAAATATTCTATTTTTGTTTTCAAACTGAAAAATTACTATTTTGAAAAAAAAAATTATTGTTGATTTTATTATTTATCTTTTAAATAAATAAAATAACAAATACGACATTTGAGGCTCGAACTAACTAATATTAAAATATCTAGAGAGAAAAACACTTGTGACAATCAATACATTTTATGAGTAGTAGACAATTCTAGTTTATTATATTACAAGCTGAACCCGGTAATGCTTTGCTTTTGCCAGATTTAAGTATATACTTGTACGAATATCAAATGAGACAGTCAAAAATTCGAAATCAATAATTGTATTTAATTTAAATGAGATATGAACATATACCTACATTATTATAATATTTTTCGGATATCGTAAATTATGAGAATATCCGGCGAGTTTTGATAAATAGGCAGTATACTTCCCTGATACTGTGTGAATAAGACAACGGCATGTCGGACCTTTTATGCCTAACTAAAATAGACTAAATCGTTTTCCCGTTTTCTGCACCTCAAAACAGAACCGATTTTATATGAAAATAAAATTTTCTGTATCGGTAACTTTTGTGTTTTTCAAAAATAGTTATCATATTTGTACACCATGCGCCCAAAGTTGTTGCGCATACAGTTGATAAAACTGGGCATTTTTACGGGTTTTTGGGTAAAAACTACAAAAATAGAAACACGTCAATTGTAAATATCTGAGACTGTAATAAAATCACAGCTTTAATGCTTTAATTCAGAGAAAAAATACGGGAAGATGTTTGTATGAAGAAAAGTCAAGCCGCGTTTCCTCTTAAGATTAAACATTATTGAGAATACTAACAAAAATTACTCCTTAATGCTATTACGTAACTATAGAAACAGGTTCGGTGATCATAAATAAAACTATCGACCTATTAATATACATAGACGCATCCGGAACCCTCTAAAATATGACACATAATTCATGCCCAAATGCTTAGTCATGCCCAACGCGTATTTAGTCGTTCTTTAACCGCCAGTCAGCTTTTGATGTCAGCATGACATTTAATTCGAAGCTAAAATGCCCGATTGTGCCATGAAAGCGTGTAAAAACCGTTTGGATAAACGTAAAAAAGATGATGTAAGTTTTCATTGGTAAGTAGATACCAAGGTCCGTGTTTATAGTTGAATTTCAAAACTATAAATAATTAATTTTCAAATCTAGAATTCTTTTCGCAAATGTTAAACACTGTTCTTCTTATTAACAACAGTGCACTTTATGTAGGAATGCGATTATTTAAATGTAATAATATTATTTTAGCATTTCAATAAATAGGATGAATTTATAAAGCATTTTGATAAAGATCCATAAAAAAATTATGTTGTTGGTAAACATTTAAATTCCAAATTTTTTCACAAATAAAAAAATAAGACCTTCCCATTTCTTTTAGTATGCTCGTATTATGCATTTGGTGAATAAAACATTTGCTTTTCTAACTTATTTCTAATAACCAGATTAAAGATTTTAAGAGCTATGAAAATATCCAGGACAAAGCTTATCAATTTGCAAAAAGTATATAAATAATTTTTATTTGTAGCATTCTTAAGTAACATACATGCTACTACTTTCTATTTTGTCGTATCCTAACTCAATACGGGGCTCTTGGCCTCATATATATATATATATAGTAAGGGATATGTTTTTTTTTGTAATATGCATCTTTATTTATTGATCAATAAATACATTTTTAAAAAAGAATTATCAAAATACATTATGTTCTCTGTATTTTATAGCAAATATAAGTGGATTTACCTATTTTTGTATTATTTAATTAAATATTTACTATTATTTGGCTTAATCTTTATTACTCTTATTTCTTATAATTCGTACGTATTGAGTGAGTTTCTAGAATACATATCTCAATTATCATTTTCATTATGTTTTTATATATATATATATTCATTTTCTATTGATTTCAATGATACTGTCATTTTGTTTTTTTTTTTATTACTACTATATTTTACTATTGTTTTGTTGATTTTAATTATACCATTATTTGTACATTTGATTATGTGTGAATCTAAATTTCAATATTTATTATTTTTAAAATGATTTTTGTTTATCTTTTTTTCATTGTATTCTTTGAAATTTTATTATTTATTACCTTTACCTTTTTTTCTAGATTGTTATTCAATTGCATCACATGTCATTTTAATTTATTCAAATTAATTTTACTATGCATCTTTATTGTTAATTATTATGGCTTGACACGGGCATAGCCTAAAAAGCCTTAATAAGTTAATTAATATTTAAAGTAGTGTAATTTTGAATGAATAAATAAATTTATGCTTCGTGTACCAAATAACAATACACATTGATAGAAGAAAGAAGAGTTTAAATGAGGTAACCTGAAGTTTAATTTGTAACACAACACCACGCTCGCTTTAAGGATCAACTTTTCTACTTCAGTTCAAAGGGATTCTTACTCTCCCGTATAATATGTATTTAAAGAACAATACATAACATAATATAAAACCTGAGTATATAAACTCCCTGTTCGCTGGTGCCGGTGTCTAGTTTACTTTTAAATGAAAAGTTCACATCAAAACATATGCCAATATCTGGGTCGAATAAAGAATATGCGAAATAGAATCAGTACCCTAGACGAGTATTTTCGACTCGATAGCGACTCTCAGGTAAAAATCATGAAAAAGGAAATCGGGTAAAGATTAGTTGGTCCACGGGACCAGGTTCGTGCGCTTGTCCACCGTCTCTTAGGTCCCGGGTTTGATTATCAGAGGTTTTCAGGACATGAAATATTTTGTTAATAAGTTGATTTTTACTGCAGTATTTCATAGCATCATGACTGGCTCCTGAAGTAGGCGACTGTTCATTAGAGTGGGCCGATGATGTATGAAGTTTTTTTTTTTTAGATATCAAAGTGAAAGGGGTCTAAAAAGTTGTTTTTTGGATTGCATTGAACGTAAAAATTATTTTTAAAAAATTCCATACTATTTTTGGCCCTCAGTAGAAGTTTGAAGTTTATAACTGTCTGAACATTTTTTAATTATCTATATTGATAAAATTATTTTTTTGTTTGTAAAGATATAACTTAATCACATTACAAATTCGAACACGTTTTAAAACTACCGAAATGCAAAAAATTCACACTCCGCGGAACTGATACCGTTAAGCGCCTGACTAAAATTGACGAAAACAATGGCACATTAAAACAATGCTACCCATTTATTACAAAACAAAGTGCAACTCACGCCCTTGGATGCTTATAAAATAAGATTTAATGCAGATTATAGAATTTAATAAGACTGATTTTCTTACTTGAATACGAAATGACAGCCGGTTTAGGGCAAAAAATTTACTTTTTCGAAAACTTCAAGCTCTGGTTGAGGGCCAAATGTAGTATCAAATGTTTTTTTTATTTATTTTTTGCATCCCGAGTAATCTAAAAGGCAACTTTTTAGACCCCTTTCATTTCAAAATTCGGAGAAAAAAAAATATCGGCCCACCCTACTGTTTATGTGTTTATGTCACCTGCATTTAGAACTAGTCGCTAAAACATCGTGATTTGATTAAACAATATTTTACATAGCTAATGTCAAAATCGGAATAAAATAGAAACGATAATCTGTATTAAGTAAACCCCTGAATTTTTTTATTTTGTTCTATTTATATTTGCTACCCAAACATACAAAATAATAAAATTATTCATATCACAGTAAAAGGGTAGGAAATTAAAGATGACTGTTTACAAAAATTCACATGTGTATGAATCGAAGATATATAATTATTCTCTCATTGGTAAAAAGTCGATTATTACTTATTTATTGGTGATTATTATTTCCACGTCCCCTTCTTAGATTAGAGATGTTTAAATATCTGTAGAAATGCATGTAAAATAATGAATTTCAAAACTTGAAACTAATACGCAAAATTTTATATTTCGGTAAACATGTTAGATGTCAAAGAAACAAATTTTATGGAAATTTTCAGTGACCATCTTCTGCTTAAAAGCCTCATCATTCCCTTTCCGCACCTAATGGTACATAGGGGATGCATCGGTACACCAATCGCAGCGTATCTTGATCATCTTTGTTTCATGAAAGTAAGGTGATCAGTCTTACGCTTCAGGTACCAGTCTAGGGAATGGGAATTATTCTAGTGTATTAATGCCCTTTTAAATAATATATCATTTCAACCATATTGAGAATCAAACCTGAGACCTCTTGCATGGTCGTCAAATTACACTACGAGGCTGACAATAATATTGTAAACCAAAAAACCTACGATATTAACTCATTGTGTTATTTTGACGAAACTATGATTTTTCAAAGATTTATAATATTTCTGTTTTCATTATTTCAAGTGACGTAACCGTTTTTTACCCTTTCTGCTTAGTCGTTCTAATAATTCTGTGGACATTTTTTGACCAATAAATAAATTTTTACCTTTGCCTAGAATATTCAAAAAATATTTAATTAATCGTCCCTTTACTAACCAGAATGGAAATATTATTTATGTTATAAACGAGAGCAAAAAGATTAAAAATGATGATTTATGATTTGTGACGGCAAAACAATTAAACTTAATTTTCATGCTGTTTTTTATTTTCTTTATTAGGGCATCATATTAGGGCATTATTATTGGGGTATATTTAACATCAGCATCAGAAGTCTAAAATAAAGCCAGTAAAATGTTCCGGAGAAATGCAATTGAAAAAATCCATTGAAATTAGGAAAATAAAATGAAAAATATTTATGTGATGGAGTGTATGTGTATGAGAAAGGGTTAGGGGGGGGCGGGGGTGTGCTTGATTTGAGTAAATTGGTAAGAAATTATAATATAAATTCAAAATGTAGAGAAACTGTTTTATTTAAAAAAATTGCTAGAGGATTCTCATTTTGAATAAAGGTTTATTTTAGTAAAACATTTTTGGCTAGGATCTAAAAGGGTCAATATCGTAAATCAAAATATTACAGGCGAGTAATTTCTAGCCGTTTTGTGGTGTTTTAATTAATTATTTGACTTGTTTTACAACAAATATTAAAAAAATAATATTGCTACATGTATATGTGTATATACTCGTACAATAGGCTATAATAATATATAATACATAGTAATAAAAAATAAACATTATGGATAACTGCATAAATATAATAATATCATCTAAGTACGCATTGTAAAGTAACGGTCTTAAATGTAACCCTTGAGGAACTTCCGATTTAATATCTATAAAGTTTGATTTCAAATCTCCGACAGCCTGTCTCCTGTTGCGTCTCCTCACATCTACGGGTTAAAAAGCTTTTTCAGAAAGATGATGTGGTCCACACGATCAAAAACCATTTCAAAGTCGGTGTAGACCACACATACCGGTTCATGTTTATTCATACAACAAAGTACGAAGTTCCTAAGTTAGACTAAGTTAGAAGCGGTCAAATTGATTTTGAGAAAACCATATTGATCTGGAGGAATTACTTTGAATATAACAGGATAAATGCTTTTATAAACATTTTTTTCAAGTACCTTACTAAACGCATTGAGAATGGACATACCTGCATAGTTAATAATTTTGATTTTAAAACGTTTTATGAATATGTAAAGTATGAGCCTTCTTCCATTTGACGGGGAAGTATGCTTGTTTGAGAAAAAGATTATACATCATATTGATTGGAGAACATATTATAATGACTTACGCATTTTACCATAAAATATGGAGGCAATCCATCACTACCCTCCATTAGTATCTAAGATTGACAAACGTTTACTGACCTCACTTTCCATGGCTTGGATTTTGTCAATTATACCACCATCATTGAAGTATGGCGGGTCGAGATTTGTTTCGGGACTGGACTTAAAACTAAAATGACATTGAATCTTAGACAAAATGACTGATTTTCCTCGTATTTCTTATCTTTATATTTTATTTTATTTTTTTTGGAAAATCAACCGTTCTACATACATATTTTTAGTAAACAGATATAGTGTATAAACTCAGAACTAATAACAGATTTACGGTAATTTGAAGTACCACTTGCGCTATGATATAGGACCATAGTTATTTCGGATTTTTTTTTACATTACCTTGCAACGATCTAATGTACTTTTGGAATCAATCTTCCCTTAATAATTTCTGTCGTTTATGGAATCAAACTGATTTATTATAATTAAGTATAATAACTTTTTAAAATTTGGCGCGAGCTTAATTTTTTTGTTATTAATTTTAACAGTACATCACTGAAACAAATGGGATATAATTATTTACTCAGTTCTTATACTAAGGGAAATGTGCGCGTTTATTACTTTTACTAATATCGTAAAAACTATCAACTGTATCTTCAAAAGATAAACCAGCAAAATGTTGTGCCCGGTCAATATTTGTTAACTGTTTGCTGATTGTATGATAGTTTCTTTTCCGAAATATTATTTTTGGTTCAGAATTATTGGTAAAAAGAACATCCAAAATATCTGTGATCGTCTTTTCAACGAAGAGTGAAAAATATCTTCCTTCACTGCAGCAAAGTTAGAGTCTATAACTTCGGTCGCGAAGTTACTAAAATAAGATCAAGATATTTTTCGAGTTCAGCTAAGTTATATTGATAGAAATTACGTTTTGTGAATAACTTGATCAAATTTCTACCTGCTTCCTGAAATTCAAGGGGATCATTATAACTGAAAATTGGTAAATCGAAAGAGTTCGTTCCAATATTCTATAACTTACAATATTAGAGTTTTTCCTAATGTTTGCAGATAAAAGACTGGATTTCACCCCCTCGGGAGTCATTAATCTTTAAAAATTACAACAGGCATGGAAAATACCTTAAAGAAGGGTATATGGAAGTATTCGCATTTACAGGTCTTATGACTTGTCAATGGCTAGTTTGAGTGGCCACTTTACATATTGTGTAACAGGCGTTGCCTAGTATGTGAAATAATTCAGTCAGATGAATCTCTTCACAACAATAAAGGTTTCAGCTCTAAATAACTTAAAGTTAAAGCTGAGAGTTAAAACTTCACTAAAATCAACAAATAGAAGAATTGAAGAAATATGGATAGTTACACAGTGTGTAAAGTGGACACTTAAACCAGATATTGATAGGTCATATGGCCCTGTAAATGCCTAAACTTCCATATTTTCTTCCTTATTCTCGTATTATTCGGTATATCTCGCTTATTCGGTATTCTCCATCCCTGTTGTAATGTGTTAATATTGTATAAGTTAAAATCTCCTGTGACTAAACAATAGCCTTCATTCGATTTTAGAATATTTTAAAATAATGAAGTTAGACGTTGAATATGTTAGAATAAAGGTACGTCGTTCTAATTTTTATTTTTTAATTGATTGCTGACACAATCGGAAGGAGCATCTGTAGAACAAATATTTTTTTATCTTACATGGTTTCGAGTAATACCTAGTAGAAGACCCTAAGGAAGATTAACATATTTGTTTATCTACACATACACACACACACATATATAAACACCCTCATACATTCACCTACACACATAGATATATTTATATAAATTTTATCCATCTTGTCTTTGTATTACATAGTGTTTAAGTTGTGGATAATATTATTTACCTTGCAATGTAACTACATTAACCTCAATAAGCTTTTAGTTTCTTTCCTTCCTAACTTAATAAGCCACTGGGTTATTTTATTTTTTTGTATAATAGTTATGTCGAGTTGAATTAATAAAATATTTTTGAACCTTATTATAAATTCTAGGAGCCATAAAACTAAAAGATCTCTGTCCGAAAGAAGTCCCCCTCGATAAAAAAAATCGGGATTTGTTTTGTATTCGGCAGATTTGTTATTGCCCCGGAGAATAATATCGTTTCATCATTTTATTGGTTCAGACGTGCCCCGAGTAAAGGTAGGCTAGACTATCGGATGTCTGTGAAATCGGAGAGAAAATTAAATTATCCCAGAAATTTACCATGAAGTGATATTTATCCCAGAATAACTTGGTTGTATTTTGCCGCAAAACAATTTTCCAACTATGTCAAAGAAAACCTCTTTGATGGAACTAAATGACTAGACATTTTTAGTAAATAACGTGTTATGATATTTACTCCCTTTGAGGTTATTTACAATGAACACCAAGAATAAGGGGAAACCTTTTTTTATATAATTATTTCTGAAGCGAGCAAAAAAAATCAATTAAATGGAAATCAAGATTGTTCAATTTATTTTAAAACCACGCGGTTATTTTTTAAATTTTATTTTTGTTATTTTACAAATAACATAAAAAAGCGTAAAATTGCTTTCCTTAATCAACCCGTCAGGAGTCACGCTATGAGAATTTTGCTCACGCTAATTATAAATTATCATTTTTTGCAGTATTTGACAATATTTGGGCGAATGCGCTTAGGTACTTTTCTAAGTATTCTCCTTTATCACATGGGTTAGTGTACATTATTGTCCCGTTCTTGCACGTTAGTGCTGTGTAGCTGGTGTCGTAGGTGGATCGAGCACACGGTATTTTGCTCATCGCGCGACCGACGATGTAAGTATTTTTTTTCTGATTTGTTTCTAAATTTTTTTTTTTTATGCATGAGAATTAACTTTTTAGAAAGTATTTATTCCATAATACTGATTACTTTCTAAACGGAGATCTTCATGCATCGTCCAAGTAGAGAAGAGCTAGATAATTACCAAATTTCTCCTTGGTTAGAGATTCAGATGATGACATTGTTTTGGTTTTTGAAAACTGTGTTGTAAGATAAACTAAATTTAGTGTCTTAAACACAAAAAAAGAGATTGAGAAGGTAGTTCCCATGTTGTATTTTCTTTACGAGGGTAAAAATATTGACAAACATTCTGAAGCTTACTCTAACCCTGAGATTATAACATTCTATAATTCCACTAAGGGGTGGATTTAGTTGACCGGATGAAAAAGAACCATTCTGTTGGAAAAATCAGATTCAGATGGCAAATGAGAATATTATTTTCAATGCAAAATATAACCGGAATCAATGTCTAACTTATTTACAAGGCGAATATTCAAGTTGTTACTCGGAGACGATTATTTCTAAATTTTTTATCAATTGAACTTTTAAAACCCCATGTGAAAAGTTGACATACGATCCAAAAACTTTAGGTTTAAAATAAACGATGAAACTGTCATTTTTTTATTCTTTAAATTTTGTTAAATTTGTCCAAGAATAGGACGTACAAACGCTTAAAAAAATAGTGTTTTTCATACAAAAAATTCATTGCACCGAACACGTAACCTTAATGTGTCTTACTTGTTTAAAATAATACACTAATAATGCTCCAATAAAATGCTTATTGATTGGTTTTTTAAGAATTATTTTTCCTAAGTTACAAAAAAAAATCAAAAAAATTATATTAAGTTTTTTTTCTCAGGTAAACGACAGCATTTATTATCCAAAAATAAAGTCGCATTTGGTTTTAAACAAGTTCAATCAAAATGACTTGTAACTCCGTGGTAAGTCGTTAAATACGCGTGAGCAAAATGCTCATGCGCGCGTATTCTTGTAACTTTTTTTTTGGTGTGACTTCTGAAGGGTTAATAAAAAAAAACTTATGAAAAAGTGTGTTGTATAAATACGCTTTGAATAAAAACATACCAAATTTTAAATGCAGGGAGACGTGTTTTTCCATAGAGGCATCTGTTTCAGGTTGCCTTAGGCTCTTGAGCTCAAAAATATATAAGAAAATTTACAATTAACCACAAAGTTATCACAGTTAAATATTACGAGAGGCCTAATTTAAATGAAGTTTTATTTTCTGTTAAGATACGATGTTTTTATTTTACGAATAAGTATTTCTTTGGTTGTCGTGTTCTAAAAAATTGCCCTATGCCGACGTTATAAACTGAACTACACCAGATTCAAACGATATCTTGTATATAGGTACTAAAAATCCCGAAAAAAATACAAAACCAATCAAAAAGCAGAAAAAATTGTCAGAAAGGAAACAAAAATGAATGGTAGATAACACACAGGGTGTAAAGTAATCACTTTGAACCAGCCAATGATAGGTCACAATCTCTGTATATACCTAGACTACATATTATTTTATCTATAATTGTCTTAATCTTAATAACTCCTTAGGGGGTGAACTCCAGCTCGTGTCTACCAAAATTAACTTAAACTGAAAACATCGCTGATTATAAATCATTAATACAACTTAAACAAAACATACATATAATATAAACTAATACCACTTTCGGACAAAGTAATTTTGAGTATTTTTCAATTAAAATCTATAACATACTTCCACTATCTATTAAAACAATCAGTAACCAGAAAATGTTCAAAAAGACTATAAAAAAATAAATAGTGGAGCTAGGTAGAAGTAAAATGGATTGTCTCATTCGCCTAAACCAATATTGAATCAACTGCTCCACAAGTATATAGCTTATGTTATGTTTTTGTTCTTTCATCGTGCGTTTTGTAATATAAATAATATAGATGTACATAAATTAATTATAAACATAAATACGTAGTGTTTAAAACTGTCTGAACATTTTGTTAATTATTTGTGTTTATTGAGTTGGTTTTCTTTGTTTATTCTCAAATGTGAAAATATTAATAAAAAAAAAGTATATTGTTAAGTGTCTTCGGCACGGGTAACTCCAGTGAAGTTTTATTATTAAATGTAATTTACAATGGAAAAAATATTAATAAACAAATAAATGCTTTTGTTTATACATCACCTTTTTTATAAAGTTCAGTACAAAACACCGAACGTGACGTAAAAGCGACACAGCTCGACCTTCCCAGCTGTAGAGCCTATTATTGTTTGTGTCACTCTTAGAAGCCAGTCTGTAGTGGGCTCTCGAGTTTTTCTAGCTTCTTGTTAAAGCTTCATGCACTAATATGACCTCTACGGACAAAGGCCGCACTTCACAATCCCAACATTAACAATGTAAAAATAATACTCACTCGAAAATAGTATTCTAGTGAATCTACTCACATAATTAAAAACGTCGCTGTAATCTCTAATGCGATCTAAATAGGTGTAATGGAATAAAAACAAACATTAAATATTGGATGCAGAAAAACGCCAACCGTATAGGTATTATCAGTACAACATGATGTTTTAAATAATTATTAAGACATATGTGCTTAGTATATTTACATTTATTTTTAAAACACAAAATTAAGCCAATATTTACTATTTACTTTTGCTATGAGAATAGGTTAATTTATATTGATTGATTGATTTGGTGTTTATTTTGTAGAACTCCATATTTAAACTTATAATTAGAAATCAAACACTGATTTGAGTCTACTGAACACTTTATTTTTACAAATATAAACATATAAAAATAAAAACTTCGTGACAACTGTTTCGCCTTATTAGGGCATTTTCAAACGAATGTGAAGATTATTTGGATTGAATGTCCTTATATAGTTATATAATTCAAGGTACTTAAGTAGAAAATAAAAATAATCTTATGAACTATAGCATGTACATTAATCATAATTGAGGGAAAAACCGATGGTTAAGGGTGAGACTAAGTGTTTAATAGGTAATGGGGAATTTAGGTATTTATATTTGAATTTCGGGGAAAATATAACAAAGTAAGTGTTCAGTAGACTCAAATCAGTGTTTGATTTCTAATTATAAGGTTAATTTATACACTAATTTCTTCAGTTCCTATTTGGGCATTACTTGTTCTAAAGAATCGACATGTTGCTCTAAAAAAAACAGCTTTGAAATAACACGTAAAAAAAGTTAAATCATAAAGAAAAATTGATCGTTTTTTAAACAATGCGTAATAATAATATACATTTCGATTTGTCTTTAACTTTTCATGCGATGAAAATTGTGTCGTAAAATGTGCGTAAACGGTTACGACTAACTTCTGATATTGAATTATCTTTTTTAACAGTTTTTCATGTATTTTGTGTTCATGTTATATTCGAAATTAATTGATGGTACTATAAATGGCAAATAAACATATATTTTTTGTAATCTCGAATGGAATTTTATGAGCATTGTTTTTTTTTTGGTATAGTTTTTTTACGGTCCTGCGTGTTATTCACCGTGTACAAAAAGGTTCCGTTTTTTTTTTCATTTCCAAAGCAAATTTTAAAAAATGAAGAACAAAATCTTAAAATTATTTCTAATAAATGAGTTAAGGAGAATCTCGGCGCTGTTGTTTTTTGTAATATTCTTCCTATACGTCATGTATTTTATTACCAAATTACACAAAAAAATATTTTTGCTGGATTTGTTGATCAAAATGACACAATTTTTTTTATCGTATCTGTATAATTTTTTACATACATACGAGAAATAAGTTCAAATAGTATATTTTCATCAAACTTTTTCATATCAGATATGAAAAGAAATGTAAAAGTTTTCCTATCAATCTTCCTTTTTACTGATCAGTAAATTATACGATATCAGATCATATTAAATAGAAACACATACAATAGTCAGAATAATTTAAGTTTACGAATAAAATACCGAGGGCTTCACAATTAACTTTTTGTTGTTCATAGCAATTTAAATGTAATGAAAAACAATCTGTCACCGAAAACACAAAATCACATAAAAATTACACGTATATAAAATATCTTTGCCAAACGTTCGGTTAGTAAGCGATTAAAATTGAATTATTTAATTAATGAGGATAATTTTTTACATTATTTCCAATATATTCCCAATGTAAAAAAAATAATATATATCAATGTCCATACAATAACAAATTCATAACTGATCAAAAATTTACATATAAAATTTAAGGAAGTTAAAAATATTATCTTAACTCATCTTTAAATTTTGTCAGAAAAGAAAAAATACAATTAAAAGTCTTGTTGAGATGGATAATATTATTGAAATTAAAAAAAAAAATCCTTCACATATGGTAAAAAGGATCAACACATATCGCAAGAAAATTTAAGGACTTTCAAACTTTTCGACTTGTTGTTTTGCATGGCCATATCTAAGCTTAACGGCGACAAAATACGAAGAAAACAATAAGCCCCGAATTGGCTGATGAAACATAGACGATACTGAAATAAATCAATAAAAAAAATTACGTTTTACTTTATTTGTGTAAAGTAACAACACCAGATAAACGTCTTATTTAGAAGAATAATTATATTGATTACGCAAAAATTATACACTTAAAATCTAAGATTAAAATACTTTACTTCAAACCATTATATAAAAAAATTTACAAATAACACAATTTCAAATATTTTCATTTATGAAATCATGTGCCATTCGAGGAGACCGAAGCGTAGTTTACACGAAGACAGGACAATACTGTTTTGTTTCTGCTTTAAATATATTGCCTCAGTGGGAATAGTAAAGTGGAAGACAGTAAAATAGACCAAGACAATGTACTAGTGATGAACAGACAGAATATCTCTCTAGAATAATGACTTACTACCACCACAGCGCTCATCGTCGTGTATTCATTTTAGCAGCGTCCCGCGTTTGAACTACAACCATATCGTCACAATATCTTGTTCTGCAAGGTCGCGGCTGTTGACGGAACTACGACAGGACAGGAGAGATTATCTTGTCTATTGTATTGTCCTCGTGTAAGCAAAGCTTTTTTATGTTTTCATGTTAAACAAAGTCCCAATGTTTATATGATGATGAGGATACCTATTTGACATAACATTAAACGAAGGGTAAAAAAACAGAGAAAAAGTAATTACAATTTACGAACCTGTGACTTCACTGCAGAAAGGTGTAATTGCGCCACCCTCAGATCAAATTTTTTCAGCGATATGTCTTCCTAAAAATAAAATATAAATTTGCATTAAAAATTCGTACACATCACGAATGTCATGTGTTTATTATAATGTGGATTAAATTATCAAAATTTCCCCATCTGGGCCTAGTGGTGCTTAAGGCGCTTTATTAGTAGGTACAACAACAGCAGCATGTCGATTTTTTTTGTTACATGATCACTCAGGTACCAGTTCTGGAACTACGAAATATCCTGATGCAAAAAACAATTTGAAAAAATATTTTAACACGAGTCTTTAAAGGATACAAGATATACCTCTCTAATTTATTAAGTTGATCAAGTGGTTTTATCAAATATTTCCAAACATTTGTTGAAATATTTGACCACGAAGTAAATGCTTTAAATACAAAAAGATCCTGGGCGAGTGGGAGCGAGAGGGCGCTCTAAGGCAAAAGTCCTGAATAGGGGAACCGAGTTGAAATAGGTCCGATTCGTTGTGTAGTGGCTGTAGTAGTTTGCCTACCATGCAAGAGGTCTCGGGTTCGATTCCCGACATGGTTGACATGAAATATTTATTTTTAAATGTGCGGAAAGGGGGATGATGGTGATAAATACTGCTAAAAATACATAATGTTTGTTTGATTCAAATATGGTGCAATTTAATTTGATAAAAAAGTAACTTTGAAATATCTACACATAAGTAGAAATCATAACTATAATCATCCGGTTATGATAATTATAAATGGTTTATTATCTTTTTAAGCTCGAAGAATATAGTCAAACTTTTTAATTGAATCAGTCATTCAAGAGACTCAGTCAGTATTAATTTTAGTAAAACGGTTATTCATAAAATTTTGAATAAAATGTTTAAATCTAACTTCTATAGAAAAAGTACCTTTTATCTTTTTTATGTATAATAATAAAATTCGTATGTGGTTCAATTTAACTTTTGTTTATAATTTTTGCCAGTGACCGGGTTTCGTTGTTACCGACTAGTCTGACGATGTCGTACTTTTATTAAAATGTAGTTTCACCAAGAAACGTCAGAAGAAAACTTCAATTCACATCGTATTGTTTATTATTTACCTTTGTTTGTTAAAGAAACATTGGTTTTTTAACCGAATAAAGTGCATTTCAAGTTGAAGTCACATCGGCCAAAAATCAAACTTGTGGGGTATCTCTAATGACCAATTAAATTTTTAGGGAGATCCAGGAAGATAGATTATTAGAAAAGGGTTGTCAGCCCCCAGATTTGGTGAATCTGAGTATTTTTATACTTTACAAGCTTTTAAGCTTTACGAAAAGAGCGGTTGAAGTGTACATCAACAGTATGAGACATGTTGTCAAAAGATTTAAAACACACTTAATTTTTTACCTTTTCAGATAATCCAAACTCAAACAAAAGAAACGGGAAAAAATGATTTTTATATTTATAAAATTTTGTATCGAATGCGAAGCGAATTTAGGTAAATTCCATTTAAATTTCTGAGAAAATCCTACTCAGAGAAAAGAATTAAGAAATTTTTCTTCACTTCGTTTTTATAACTGACTTATTCTGATTAGGCAGGTACTGCGGAGGTGATTTTTAAATCAAAGTTTTTTACTTATTATTAAATCATATAATTTTTTTCTGCTCCCAGGAGTCACAACAAACTCATTTGAGACAGAAAAATATTTTATTAAAGGTATGGTAATAATAAAGTAATAAGTAATAATATCGTCGGCCTCGTGGTGTAATGGTCAGTGCGTTTGCCTACCATGCAAGAGGTCTCGGGTTCGATTCCCGACATGATTGATTTAAAACATTTATTTAAAAGTGGATTTTACACTCGAATATTTCATAGTCCCTGGACTGGCATCTGAAGTGTAACACTGATTATCGTAGCTTGATGTAACAAAAATGATTAAGATACGCTGCAATCGATGTATCAATGCAGTGTCCTATGCACCATTCGGTTAGAATTATGAAGTAATAATTTGCACATAAAACTGAAATAATATAGCATGTTGAGTATATAATGCAATTAAATAAAACAAAACGTAATAATACACATTAACATATAGTAATAAATATCTGAGGTAAAACAAAAACCTAAAACTGAATTTTACCTTCCAAGTACCTTTTCAGGTAGTTATTTTATAAATTCATGTTGTCATTTTCTCTTCTTTTTAATACCTATTTGCATAAATGATATTTTTTATGGCTTTGAATTTGCCCTTTTTTCCCTGTACGCCGATGATATGAAAATTTTCACCAAAATGGAATATTTTGAATATATTAACAACCTCCAAAGAGGCCTAGATAGGGTTGTTAAATACTGCAATGATAATTTCCCTATTTAAATTTCTCTAAATGCTACAAAGTAAACTTCATCAGAAATAGGATAATAATACCACCCCTTTGTCTTATAAATGAATGCAAAATTACCGAAGTAGACTGTATTCGTGACCTTGGTGTATATTCGATAAAAATTGAGATATGAAGTACATATTATAGAGAAGACAGTTAGCAAAGCTAACAAAACATTGGGCTTTATAATAAGAGTCTGTTAGCCTTTTAACAATCCACAGACACTAAAAACTTTATATTTTGGACATGTACGCAGTATATTTGAATATTGCTCCACTGTCCAGTCTCCCCAATATACCAAGAATTGAAAGAATT
Organism: Micrasema longulum; assembly: GCF_059751315.1. NCBI lineage: Eukaryota > Metazoa > Arthropoda > Insecta > Trichoptera > Brachycentridae > Micrasema > Micrasema longulum. The sequence continues at coordinate 114,522 of NW_028277937.1, forward strand.
AAAAAAAACATTTTGAATCACCTAAACTATCGTCAAAATTTACATTTTAATAACGTAGAAGCTGCAATACATCACAAAATCGATACCTTGAAATCTGAATCATCAATGATACCGTCTTCGTTTACAAAACATGCAAAAACAACTTAGATTGCCCTCAACTGCTTGGGACAATTAAAATTCGTATCTCTTAACGTACAACTCTGCTGCAACAATTGTTTCATGTTGGTATTTCAAGCACGAATAATAAGAATGCATCGTTTCCCAGAATTCTATATTATTATAACATGTTTTTTCGGAAATCGATTTACGAGTATATTTTCTCACTCCAAACAATTATAAAGAAAATGACAGAACCTTAATTGCAAATAATACTTATAATTCATTCTAACTGTGCCTACCTAGTTTATTTATTTTTTTACACTTTAATATTGTAATTATTTTCTCTTGTTTGAAAGAAGAAAGAAGGAAAGGCTGGTCTGGGGTTACTCCGTATGGATCCGCTGGCGAAAGAATTTTTAAGACTGAGTAAACAAAAAAATAAAATGTTATTGTATTTTTTTTTACGTCTGGAATGATGCGGAGTAGCTTTTTAAAGGTACGCCTTTTTTCTTCTTTTATTGATATTATACTAAGAAATATATAGAAAACTATAACTAGCCTATAATTTTGATTTATTTGTAAATATGGTATTTTTTGTTTTTTTAAATAAATAAATAATTTATTTTTTTAAAAATGTAGTTTTATTTTATTTTGTATTATTTGTTCTTAATATGACAAAACACTTAAGAATAAAGTGAAAGCATATTTTAGTATTAAAAATAATAAACATTAATAAAGTTATAAACATACGATTTTTTTTACCTGCAATTCATTAACTTTATTGTACAAGTGATTTTCTAATGATCGCTGCTGCATTCGTATCATCGTATCTAGAGAATCCTGAAAAATATACATAAATACATGTTAAAATGCTTTTTATTCAATTTATTTGTTAGAAAAATAAATTACACACATTTGTTTTTAACCACTTATTTTATATTATTTCTACCGCCCGGTTTCAGTTACACAAGCTTCTTTTTCAATGTGTACTTTACTAATGAATTCAATCTATTTTATTCTTTGAGTTTGTGCGTATGAAAGTAAAAATAAAGTTATTGTCTTGTAAAATAATAAAATAAAATAACGAAAATAAGTTTTAAAAAAGTGGTTTAAAACAAAGTTGTTTTATTTATTTTTCAAAATGAAATAAATAAAGAAAGAACTTAGAATTTTATATTTATTCATTTTAATTTACATTTGTTATACATTAACTAAACTATTATGTTTTTTAAGGCTGTGCCGTTTTTTTAAAAAATGTTTAATTAATACTGACATGAGCTACTCAATAAATCAAAATTTCTTGAACCAAAATAATAATATTTATTTAAATTCATATTTAAATAATAAATACAAGAAGAAGCATAAAAAATAAAAAATATAGTCAAATGAATCTCACCCGCAATAAAAAATATTACAGCTCCTTACTTCAGATTATTAGATTATTTCCTTATTTCAGATTATTTTAAGAAATGTGGATGTTTAAACGAAGGCAGAGTAGTGAATTTAATTAAATTAAATTTATGAACAGATGTACAGGTTACAAAACATACAAATGAAGGAAAAAATGAGAATACATAATAAGAACTGCTATAAAATGAGATGAATTTAACCACGTAAATGAATGATTTAAACTAAACAAAAAAAGTTAATCTAGTAAAATGATTTTAAAAAAGAAAATAAATACAGACAACACAAGGAGGTAGTGGGAGAGGAAAATAAAAAAAATGTGACATAATTAAAAGTGTGGTGGAGGATGAATGAAGGAAAGTGAGAATATAAAATCGCATTTTTTGTTATTCAGTTTGTAAAATTGTTACTTAAACCAGCCAATGCAAGGTCATAAAATGTGAATGCCTAAGCTTTCAAATTTACTTCTTACAAATATTCTACTTTTCTGTTTAAATATGTTAACACATATAAACTATAAGGTAGTACATTTTTCCATATTTATCTTCCAACTATAGAAAAGTTGTTAAAATATACTTTAATCAATTATATTATTTGTTTTTTTTTTAATGTATTACAGTTATCCAAGTAGAGGAATTCTGCTTCCAAGGTAGTTTTTTTTTTTAAAAAATGTGATTAATTAAAAAAAAAAATTGTCATTAAAATAAAAGTATGTTCATGTTTGCATAACTCAATTTCCTGTAAAAATACCTGTAATTGTTTAATTTGAAGTTCCAAGTCGAATGCCTCTTTTTTCAGTAAATCGTGATTTGAAGTAATTAACATTGGTCCTAGCCTCTCCAGAACCAGCTCGTCTTTCAAGGCCGGAAGAATATTGTCCTAAACAAACAATTCCATAATGATAAATTTATCTACAGAATATCCAATTACTTGGGTATTAGGTACCTGCTTCAATAATATAATATAGTTTAGGCTTAGCGAAAATAGTCTAAACAGTTCATTGTTATCTCGAATAACAGAAATTTTAAATCGTATTAAATTAACATTTTTGAGAAAGGAATAATTGTGGATTTAAATATGAAGGATAGGTCTTGGCTTATGACCTACTAACACTTTACACTGCATACCTCACATCACAATTCTGTCTTCATCGTTGACATTAATGTACATTTTTTTTTCATAATAAACGTCTTTTAGCATTTTAAATTATATTAAAATCTTGATAAACTCCCAGAAGCGTTTACCTAGTAAATGATCTAAAAAAACACACATGACATATCTACTGGATTTTACCGTGCCAATTAAAACGATTCGTATAAATTGGGCCTACGTGTTCAGTAAACAGACGCTATTGTATCCTTCGGAAGTCTGTAGAGACACACCAATACTTCGTTATTTGAATGTATTGGATGGCCTTAAGTAGAATTGAAATACCTTTATATTTTTTTATGCCATGCCCAACTTTTTAAGTGGGAAGATTTGCTTTATATCTGGCAACACAGGCATGCCAAACCGCGGCTTGTTACTTACTTTAAAAGAAAATTCGTGATATCCTAACTCCGCACACATAAGTTTCGCTCGCAATAAACTATTAAGTTCAAAATAAAAAGAAAGTTTGAATATTCAACATGGTGATAACTTTAAGTCAATGGTGCATAGGGCTCTGCATTGGTACACCAATCACAGTGTATCTTGATCAATTTTGTTACATGAAAGTAAGATGATTAGTCTTACGCTTCAAGTATCAGTCCAGATACTATGGAATATTTTAGTGTAAAAACACAATTTTAAATCTTACAATTTGAGCGTATCACAGAAGCTGAAATTTAAAAAACATAGACCAATTTAATAGTAATACTGCTAATGCTCCAGATGAACTAAGTATAATAACAATTAAGTCTATTAAAGTATTTATAATACCACCTTTACTGAAAAATTTTAAATTAAATTTTATTAAATTATTTTATTAAAATAAATTTTAAATGCTTCGCAAAAGCAATATTTCCTAACAAATTTATGATATCCCAAATATTACCAATTCACAAAACAGGCTCCTCTAGTAAACTGACAATTACCGACCAATTATTTTAATCTCACAGCTAGCTAAAATCTTAGAAAAGGGTGTTAAAAACCAAATTCAGCATTTGTTGAGTCTTATGCTCTTTTATCGTATGATCAATTTGGCTTTCGATTTAATTTGGCAGAGAAGATTCAATATTTCTTCTTAGAAATACATTTATTCTTATTTAGATCACATAAAAAATGCGTAACAATAATTTTATATCTTAAAAATAACATTTGACACCGTTAACCACATAATCATATTCAATAAATTTTGGAAAATTGGTATTCAAAATGACTGTCTGTTATTTTATGAAAATTACTTGGCAATTTGACTTTAAATCATTAAGATTGGAACACTTATAAGTAAAACTAATACTGTGATACATAAGTTCCACAAGGAACACTTCTTGGTCCATTATTGTTCTTAATTTTATTAAAAACGATCTTCGTAATATTGATGTGCCCGGTAAGCTGTGTTCTTATGCCACTGATACCGCAATAATTGTGCAAGGTAAATTCTGGGAAAAAACTGCCATAAAAGCCAATAAATTTATAACAGTAATCAAAGATTGACTAAATCAGAATCTCCTTTCTGCCGATTGCGAAAAAACTTTCTTGATAACTTTTTACAATTCTAAATCCTCAGCCAGTTCTTCTGATCATAACATTATGTTTCATTTTAAATACTGTAACCTTAATATATGTTATAACTGTGAAAAATTAAATCTGAATGGTCCGATAAAATATTTGGTAGTAACGTCAGACTGTCAACTTAAATGGTCTAATCATATTGAAAAAAATGTTAACAAATCGAAATATTTGACCTAAGATTTCAAACGTTTAACTAGTTATGTTTATCCAAAAAATTCAAAATGGTTTATCATGCTCTTGTACTTACAGTCTTCTTTTTTTTTTACGGAATAATTGAATATGTATATTATAATGGAGCCTATGATAATCATACTAAGCCTTTAGAAACCGTTCAAAAAGTTATTATTAAAATTAAACTTCATAAATATTCAACTTTTCTTTCAATCAATTATTTCAAGAAGCTGAACTTGAGGAGCTACGAGAAATTTATTTTCAGCAATATCTGAAGTATGTTTTTATGAGCCAATATTTATTTCTTAAAAAAATAATAGATCTAGTAAAAGAGTGAATAGTTAACTTGAAATCCTTATTGTACATCCAGACTCGATCAAAAACACTTTTTTTCACATCACCAAAAATGATTAATGCATTTCATAAGGAAAATATGATAGAGATTGATTATTAGAATATGTTTCGGTTGAAATTTTGTTGAAATTATGTATAAAAAAAAACAGATTTAAAAAGCTAATTTTCTTAATGAACGGAAAATTCTTACTTTTATTATAATTTCCTCATTTTTAGTGTCAAAAAATTGTGTTCTAATATCAGGACTCATTTTTTAACTTTTTGATATCTATCGTGAATACGATACTGGAAGAATTCCAGTAGCCTTGATTTTAGTTGAAAATAAAATGTATACCTACACACAGACCGTGCCTTTATGGGATTTTTTTTGTGTCAATGTAATTGTTTTTTGTGTATATGTAACTTATGTTTACTTATTGTAAAATGCAAATAAATAGTTGTAATATTTTTTTTTCACATTAACCATTTCGGGAATCGAAAACGAGACCATTTGCATGGTAGGCAAACGCGCTGAGCGAGTTTTCACGTAAGTTCTGGGATTTAATTATTGCAGAATTTTTAGAATTTCAATCTCTGTACAGATTAGATATTTACTTAACTGTAAAAATAGAAATAATAATTCAATTGTTCGTAATATTGCTTTAGCGTGAATGATGCGAAGTGATATTTCTTTTATATTATATGACCCTTAAATTTATAATAGAACATATTATATTTACGCCTAATAAATTTTGCAAAGTGAAAACTATAATTGAATTTTATTACGTTGTTAATTTTATACTAGATTGAAATTAAATGTAGTAATCGTTGAAAGTTGTATTCCGAGGAGTAAGCTGTATATTTTAGAATTTTATGAAATTTTAGATATGACGAGATGCAAATGTAAAGATAATATTCCTTCAACTACAACAGTACTTTGAATATTTATGTAGCAATAAAGTGTTTCAACTCGTAAAAATGTACCACTGATACCACCGACATTCCTTTAAATGGAAAATTTTCAGGTCACAATATATTTAGACGCTTATTGGAAAATAATTTAAAACAACTTAAAATATAAATACTATGGTGAAATTGTAGGTAGTTGAAGAATCGAAAAACATTTTTTCATGAATATCTGTGTGTTTGAACTTTGAACACAATAAATTCCCAGCGTGATTAAATTCCGGTGATACAAAAAAACGAATAGCAAAAGAGCAGTTTGAATGGAACATTTTTAATTTAAAAGAGCTAGGATGTTCCATCACCGCATTGATATCATATTACAAAATGCTTTCATGTTCGGCACATTCTTTGGTGTAATGGTTACGACTCTTGATTCACGCTCGGAAGGTTTCAGGTTCGGTTCCCGGTTCGGTTGCAAAAAAATATAATTTGATTTTTCTCTAGCCAGGGAGTTCTGAACATAATTTACCACTGTGATGGAAAAAATAAATAAAAAGTAACTTTTACAATGCTCGAATCCTTCATAGTTCACTAGATATAAGA